>NW_009732299.1:5516-46070 GCF_000703405.1 Apaloderma vittatum | reverse complement strand
AATAATAAATAATAAAAAATAAAAATAAAAGTGTTTCCATTAATTATATTCTTCATGGGCTCATCTCTGCAAGACTGGATCATATTTACTAGAAGGATTGGTATGACTGCTTTTTATTGATTTATGGGAATGTGGGCAACATATACTATTTTCCACAGAGATCTTTGTGAATACAGAATATAAGTACTAAATACACAGAATATAGGTATTGTTAAGGGTCAGGGAGACACATCGGAAATGAACATTCACCAAGTTTGAGAGGGCCCAGAAAGGTTTGCAGTAAGCACTTATATGAAGCCGTGAGCTTAAAAGCCAGATAATTCCTGTTATAATAATTTCCCAGGGCAGCAGTGTGCTGCCCTGGGAAATTATGACAGATTAAAATACATTAGTTGACTGTCACAATCTTGAATACACATCAAGGCATATAATTGGGGCCATTACTACCCCTTTTCAGTAAACAGCCTATTTTTAAGCTCTCTTTGTGTTAGCAATCCCATAGGACAAGAAATAATCAGAACTTGTAATGAAAAAAGCAACTTTGATGAATCATGATACTTGAAATTTGATTTCTCTTCTGATTGCAATAGAAAGATAAAACAACTTGCAAAAAAATACTCGGGAAAATCGTGACTGATGTTTTCGTATCAAGACAATAGGAAAAGTTGTAAATGTTGGTAGGAGACCGACATTTTTCATCTTGGCCTGCTTCGCAAATCAATTCCATATCAAATTTTTAAAACTGAAGAGATCATTTCCATATAGCATTTTGGCTTCAGTGAAACCCTACTTCTGGCTGGAGAACCTCAAAGTGAAAATTCATGGCTGAAACTCTTTAAAGATATGTCTGGTATGCATGTCTTATCTGTAAATCTCCAAGTGCTTAAAGAAGTAGCTGGTGCTGTTCTCAACTGACCCATAAGGCACAGTGAATGAAAACGATATCTTTCAAAGGGAAATGCAAATAGCAAAGGTGTGGCGCCTGGGAATCACCTACATAAGGTTGATTTCATTCCTCTTCTAAGGCAGCTGAGTTATATGTTTTATGAAAATTTATTGTTATGATCCAATACCTAGGACAACTATTTAGTTAGCCTAGGTATACTGCAGAGAAGTTTAGGGAGGAGAATGTTGACTGAATGAATCAAACTTCTACAGAACATCTGGAAGAACTAACTTGGTATTAAACCTTCTTCTAGTATAGAGCCTACGCTGAAGAAACCATGTCCTTTGGTGAAAACTAGCTGAAAATTAAGTCCACACTCAGGCACACAAAGACTTTTGTGCCTTCCTAATTTTGTATTTTCCTAATATAGTCTTGAAATGCTCACATGAACAACCCTGGATGCAGCCTTATGTTTGCGACTCAGCTGTTAAAACTCGCTCTTGTGATAATCTACTGGTTTTGCACACATAGCCTCGCTAAGGAGAGGCAGAAAGTGCCTTTTAAGAGACATTTGTCTCATCGAGGCAGGCCTGCATGGCTGCTCTTGCTAAAAGTCATTACAGAACCCCATGGAAATTCTCCTCAAAGCTCAGCCAGAGAGCGGAAGAGGTCTAAAACCTCTGCAGAGCTTTCCTCCACCATGCGAGCCAGCTAGAAGGAGGCTCGGCAGCAGGATGGGGCACTAACCATTCCCAGGTCAGCCCAAGCATCACAGATGACCCTCAGTGTCCAGCCACTGTGGGAGAGTCCCTCAGAAAGGCCTAGTGTGTGGGAAACCGCAAGACCTCGTCTGGGTTCCTTTTTTAAGAAGGCATTCTTATTTTGCAGTGAAAGTCAGGTCCTTTCAAAATGCATTTCCAGTGCTCTGGAAATAACGTAAAGGAACTGCAGCTTGGGTTATCCTATGAACACTTTCGGTGTCTAAAAGTATTTTTCTACATGTGCTTACTATGGATGAAGTGTTAGTCACATTGAGAACGCTATTGCCTTGGTGCCCAGGTGATACAGGGTACAAGGAGTGACCACAAGGCACAATTTAGCCTGGGTAGGATTTACCTGACTGAGTTGCATCACTCTATAGGCTGTAGTTAAAAAAATAACCAAGGCACAGCCCTCTCTGAAGAAAAACAGCAGATTGGCATTATCAGAAAAAAGTGTCTATAGTTGTAAATTGATTAATAAAGAAAATAATAGTCATATGGTTTATGATAGCTCATGCAGAAAATGTTTCTCAGTTGCTCAGAGTGGTTTGTTAGATGTAAGACAGCACACAAGAGAATGGTTCATAAAACAATCTTAGCAAAGCTTTTAAAAAACAGACTCTGGGGACTTCTTGTTTATAAGTGATAGGAATATAAGAGAATGAAAATGTACTTGCTGCAGAAGTCATGGACATGCACCACAGCTGTCCAGCCGATGTAGATCCAGTCATTTATATAGTTCACCTGACCAGGTCAGCTGATTAAAGATGATGAAAATGTGCTTCCAGTCATTTGTTAGCTTTTTCTTCCACTAAGAAAACCATTTGTGACTTGGCTGAAAAAGGCATATTTTTAATTCTAACTCTAATCATAGAATGGTTTGGGTTGGAAGGGACCTTTAAGATCATCTAGTTCTAATGCCCAAAGCCATAGAATTGTTTGTTTTATGAATATTCTGCTGCTTACCTGGTTACTTCAAGAAGCAACAATTCATTAGCAGTATTTTCAGATGCAGAAAATGCACTACAGCTTAACAGTTTTAATATTGATGATATATCTTAATTTTCAACAAATTATGCTGGTGTTAACTGGGATGGACAATATACAGGTGATGGAAAAGGAGAACAAGTATTTGCTTTCAGTTTGTACACTGCAAAAGACAAAGCATACTGAGAGTAAGTCATCACTTCAAATCACAGACTCCTTAACAAAAGTTTCCAACCATTTTGCCATAGGAATATCAGAATTAGATACTTAATTTTTATGCCTTTGAATATATCTCCCTCTCTGCTGTTTCAGATATCATAAATTACCCTCTTCACTGAATGTGGCTTGTAGTTCTAAGTTATTTAAGGATGACAAAGATAGGCAAGATGCAGAAACGCCCGCGGTGACTGAACACTACTCATCTTTCTTTCACAGCATGACAATGTGTTCTGTGGTATCATCTCACAACTGCTAGCATTTGTGATGATATGCATTCATCCACAAGTGAGTTATAACAAAAACTGATGACAAATCCTTCAGTCATAAATTCCTTCCTGAAACATGGTTGAAAATGCAAAAAGCAGGGAAGAGGATGTTGTTCCTCAGCAGACATTGGCTCTCAAATTCCTGACAGTGCCTAGCTTTGTAAGGGATTTCAGCAACAAAAGTGTTTTCACTTGATTTGGCTGTTTTCTCTGAGAAAAGAAAAGAAGGCTGAGCTTTCAGTAAACTGTAACTTTGTGAAGGACTGAAACTTGGCAAGAGACTGGATAGAGACAGCTGAGTGAGGGCTTGGCTACAGTTCACTGCCACATGCGTGAGTGTTTCTGAAACCATCTTTTAAAAACCATTTGATATCCAAATCCATGTTCTCTCAATCTTTTGGGGTTTATTGTTCACTTTTCCACCTCAGCTGTGGCAACAGAAGAAACATAAGTAAGTAGGCATGGACAGCTTACAGGTACCAGGGCATTGCGGTAAGGGTGAGCTTCAAACAATACTTGTTTTAATGTGAATATTTTTAAAAATCATGCATAAAAATGATACACTGCATGTTATAGACCTGGTAAATGGCATTTTAAACATTATATTTAGGTTTACGATAACTGAATTTGTGGATGGCACAAATATGGACTACAAGAGAAGATACATAATATTCTAAGGAAATGGTGGTTATTTAAGTACACTTTACAAAAAATATTTGAGATTGTCCCTTATTTCCAATCCAAAGCAGCAGCTGAGGTGTCTTCATAGCTGGCTTTTGCTTTCAGCAACCTTCAAATTCAATGGCCAAACCTGTAAAAATGTTTCCTTTTCTCACAGACACCTGTTGAACATCCCTCATGGACCTCTCAGAACCACAAGGAGATTGGTTCATGGCCATATTATGGGGTAGCTGCTGGCAGGGTGCTTCAGCTAGCCAGAAATGCAGGGCTAGAGAACAAAAGGCAGAGCAGCCACACCACTGCTAATCTACCACCAGGCTAATAAGATATGTCTGATTAGAGATAAGGCGTGGTGTCACATTAACCCCTTCAAATTGCTTTTGTGATAGAGCTACGACTTGTTCACAAAACTGCAGATCATTGCTGTGAATGTTCCAGTCTGGATTTGCACAAGATCTCTTCAGGTACTTCTCTTGCACAGTTTGTCTATTTGTTGTAAATTATTAATGTCTTTTATTTAGGCCATTATTGATTTATGAATATTAATTCAGCAAAATGCTGTTTGCAATTCAGTATGGGTATCACACATCACCATGAAAGCTGCAATACAGTAGCAAATCTCCATGAGTAAATGAGGTCAGTACTCGGATGCAGCCTCGCCTGACAAAATCCACTATGGGAGCAAAGGATAATTTGCATCCTCTGTGCTTAACCGTGTTTCACGGAAACCAACTTTGATCTTCACGGAGTGCAGCTGCTTCCAGGTGTAAACCCATCTGGACCCTACCGAAATACGAGGTTGTGGTACGTGTTTAGTTCACAGGGAGAGTGCTACGGACATGGCTGTATCGATTCTGAGCTGACAGACAGAAAACTCTGGCCCGCGCTTGGCTGGGTGATGGCTCATCTCTGCATCGCTCTCACAGCACATTGCAGGCAGGCTCTGACAGGCCCCGGGCAGCGCACATTCAGCCAGAGCCATGCACGGGGTGTGCTTGTAAGGCACAGTTAAATCAAAGCTTGTTTTTTGTTCTCTCACTAAGGCTATATACAGACCATACTATATTTTTAATGATAAAGCTTGGTGTTTTTTATCCCCCTGCAGCTATGTCTCAAAACAGGGAGGGAGGGCAGGCACATGTTCTTTGTTGTCTTAGCATTATAGCAGCTAGGGGATTTTTTTTTTTTAATTGTAAAAAATAAGGTATCATTTTATTTTTAAATAGAGCCCAAGAAAAGCAGCTTTCAGCCTCCAGGTGGCAAGTTTCAGAAGCAACCACCCTCTAATGGAAACAATTCTCTGGCTTGCCTCATGCTTTCCTCTGCCATAATGCAAATCCCTCAGGAGATGGAAAGGTGTAAATACAGCTGTGAGATGCTCCTGCTGGTGGGGACTGGCAGGTAGGAAAGCGTTAAATGATGAGGGTAAACAGCAGCCAATTTGTTACCTAGTCAGCAGGGCAGAGAGGATCCCATAGATAAACCCAGCCTGAAAGCTTTTCCCCAGCTCAACTGGTTATTGCTCAGTGGCAGCTCTTACTCATCTGAATCTAGGTGGAGCTCTTTCTTTCCCTCCCTCCCTCCCTCCCTGTCGTGGCTGCCCTGATTAAAAAGCTTTTCTCAAACTGCTGCACACGCGCTCCTAGGTACCTGCGCTCACTTTCCAGGAGCTTTGCAGAAGCACCCGTTGTTACGTGTCACTGAATCTGCGGCAGAAGAGGCCATCCTTGTCCCACTAGCCTCCACCTGCCCCGGAAGATGGTGAAGTACGGCCTCGACTACACGCGGTGCAGATGGATCCTACCCCTTCTCCTGGGCATAGGCGTCATCTTTGGTATCATTGCACTGGCGGGAAGGGGCTGGCTGGAGTCGCAGACACTGCCCTACGTGCAGCAAGCGTCGTTATGGGAGAGCTGCAGGAGGCCTGAGCAGGGTGGGGAATGGACCTGCGAGTCCCTCATGAATTACGGTAAGTGCCTGCAAGGGTGGTGGGGAGCAGTCTCTGAAGCAGTGGGTCACATCTCTGCGCTCATCTTCCCTCAGCTCTCCTAGCTGTATCGCCTAATATCTGGCATTTGTAGATGAAGTTACGGGCAGCAGGGACTGCCTCTGAAATACATCAAGGCTTTTGTCTAACAGAATGAAGAAGAAAAATGCTCTCATCCTCTCACCCCCGTGCAGAAAGAAACCTTACTTTAGATGCTGGGATGCATAGTACAAAAACCCAACACATTGTAATGTATCAATACAGAAAATATTAGACAATTTAGGGTTTTCTTCTTCTCTTTGAAGAAGCATTAACCTCTTCTCACTAATCACTGCTTTTCAAAACTTAACAACTACTGCTGATCAAATGTCCAAATAGCAAGTTGCATGGGTAAGCCTGGCATTGGTGTGATAAGACAGTCTTGAGTGCCAGCAAGAAACGGGGAGGTAAAAATATAAGACAGTAGGAAGATTTTCCCAGGGAGTGTCAGGCTGCAGAATGCTGCCCTGAAACTGTTCCAGTAGGTGGGTCGTGTGAAAAAGTCTCCTTGTGATTATGAAAGAAACTTCTAAAAGATGAAAGGGTTTCTTGTTTGTACCAAGTTTTGGCTAAGGATACTATTAAACGTGTTGACCCAGGTGC
This sequence comes from Apaloderma vittatum, assembly GCF_000703405.1. Classification (NCBI taxonomy): domain Eukaryota; kingdom Metazoa; phylum Chordata; class Aves; order Trogoniformes; family Trogonidae; genus Apaloderma; species Apaloderma vittatum. The sequence goes on along the minus strand of NW_009732299.1, from coordinate 39,641 downwards.
AACCTTCAGCTTGAAAAGATGTAAACCACTGAGTCTGGGAGAATAGGCCAAGAGGAAGATCACTCTAGATGTGTCCTATTTATTTTTATTTTTTTTTCCTATATATCTGCTATTGGTCATAGTCTGAAGCAAGTTATTGTGAGAGATGGGCTGTTATCCTGAGCCAGGAGGAAATTTCAAATGTTCTTAAAATTTAAACTATTTTGAATTAAAAGCAAGAATATTTTTACTAAGGCTCAGAATTTCAGCTGCCCTTGTTGAAAATGAATGTAAAAGCACTTGCAGAAGCAATCTCAGGGTTCATTTATAGCAGCTTTTCAAAATTGTTCCTAAAAGTATCGTATACAGTAAAACTCTTCCTTCTGTGCACAAAATCCAGTTGTAACGAGTTAATTGCATCAGGCCTCTGTGAGCATAGGGCTTCAGGACAAGATCAACTCTATTGAGCATCACACCCAGTCCTGCTCTCAAAGCTCCTGTGTCAGTTGTGTGACTGGACTTAGATCAAGACAGCAAATTGGCCTCTAGTACATGCCACCAGGGAGCAAGAGAGAGACCATGATGCTTAGCAAAGGCCTCCTGAGTTTCCACAAAAAGTGAGGCATCCTCCTGATCTCCAGGTTAGGCCCTGTCTGTGTCATGAAAGCCAGCTTTAATTGGGCAGAAAAGACAAAGAAGTTTTACTTTGCTTGTGATAACACAAGAGGAGCTTCACCTTACTTCCAGGTTCGACGTGGTTGTTTGGCATTTCGTTTCCTTCTTATCCTGCCTCACTCCGATACACTTTAGTCTTGGCAGCTGTATGCACAGTTTCCCACTGGACAACATCTACAGACAAACCAAGGAGGTCATCTTCTACGTGGACTATCCCACAATGTGTGAGGTTACCGTGAATCACATCCACAATAACTCCAGCACTTCTTTCACAGAAACATTTGACTTTGTACACACATGCAGAATATTCTCCAGCATGTACAGTGGAGCATCAGCCAGTCCTTCTGAAAGTGTTAGAAATGTTGTTCATGTGCTGCATAACTGCATTGTGCTCTCAATGGGAGTACATCTGTCATTTGACCTCTTTAAGCCTACTAAATACCCAGAAAACCTAACCAAATACTCAAAATCCTCCCACACAAAATTTCCAGGTGGAAAAGGAAGATACGTGTGGGACGATGAAGTCATTTAGCCAATAGGACAATATGTAAAGCCTGTTTGTAAAAATTGTGTGCATAGGCCAAGTGGCAGTGAATTATGCTGCCAGGCTTCTGCCTCTGCAAGATTTCACCATTACAATGTACGTCTTGGCCATTGCAAAGATGGGTTACCTTTGATCCATAAGAGGGCTGTAGACTTGACCATTAAGGATGCAAACTCAAGTTACCACCCTGCTCCTTTCCAAGTTCTTCCTCAGACACCTTCTCTCCAGAGGTGGGATGTGTTGAGATCCAGTCCTGTTCTCCATTTCTTCCATCATTCTGTCTTTGTTCAATTGATATCGGATTGGGATTTTTCTCCTGGAGCTCCCGCCTTTCCTCAAACAAGGGTGCAGGTACCTGATGATGGTCTTGGAGTCCACCCAGAAGACCAGGCCATGAGACATCATCTCACTTGTGAACATCCAGATCTTGTGTTGAGCCTGATTCTACCTGTCTCAGTGCTGAAACACAAGGTTTTAATGATTCTGGGCTCACATTTATCCACAGTGCTCCAGAAGAGTCATGCAAAACAAGCATTCAACATCACATTCTGTGGGATGTTAAACTTTGTCTTGTGCCAAGCTAAACACAGTACTGTATAAACATAATGTAATTACATACCTTCTCAAGCACAGAGACAAAGGACGTGATGTAAACAGAAGGCACAGAAGTGTTTTGCATCTCTCCTGAGATAAACTGTCTCTTTCTCTCCTCTGTTCCACAGTTCCCATTTTGTTTCCTCTGGGCTTTATTCTCAGCTTCCCTGTCACAGGCTGGATATGTTTGATACCTGGTGTTCCTGCGGGGATGGTTTCACTGACATATGTTATACATGTGTATCCCAGCAGCTGCCAGCAAATATTCTCAACATGACTTGGACAGTGTAGCTCTCTAAATCCACCACACACATCTTCATCCTATCATAACTAGATATAATTGTAACACTTTTGCAAATTTCTCCATATAATGTGCAAATTCAAATCAAATGCACCACCTGCAGTATTTATAATTCCTCTTGAATCTTTGCTGTTTGGCTTAATATATGTATATACAAAGACAGAGTATAAAAAACCCAACATCATTGAGGTCGGTCAGATTGGAAAGGAAGAAGGTTGAATGTTTCATTGGTTGCACCAGTGGAGTTTGGAATCCCTGAACAGTTGTGTAACCTGGCAGAATTAAAACCTCATAGGGAAGACAAGAGACCTGTGCAATTATTTTTTTTTTCTGGAAAGCCAGTAGAGTAACTCTGCTGACACAGTTATCTTCTGTGAACACATCTGCATACTCTTGCAAGTTTGTGAAATTGGTGGAAAGCGAGAATATGAAGAGTTATACACTCTTCTCCAAGAGTTCAGATAATCTGGTTTAACCATATGACACTCATTTAGACTTTATCACAAGTCTTTTGCTTTCTGAGCATATTTAGCTCCAATAAACAGAACTTTCTGGGAAAAAATATCTTGTGTTTTAAGACATTAGAAATGTTTGGAGTTTAGAATGAGGGACTGAGAAGTGCAAACTGTAGCTCTGCAGTGTTCTGGCACTTGGAACAAGTAAAGGTCTCAAGCATCTAGCATGCCTGAACCTTTACAAATACAGAGACAAAGACTTTTTTTTTTGATAGATAATGAGCACAATATGGAATGTACCTGTCTGGGACATGGCTGAGCTTGCAAAGAAAATATAGAGGTTAAATCCCTTCATGAAACTGGCAGAGCACTCCTTTGTTTTTCTTGATTTTTGGATATAACGTCTCTTGAACAAGGTGTGTCTTGCAGACCTGAGACACTTTTTCAGTGTGTAATTTATTCCACTGAAGGCTTTGGAGATGTTAAAACAATTGTGGGTTTGGTTGGGCAAAAGTATCTGATTTTATTTTATTAGTCACAGTGTGATGCCCAGTACAACGAAAAACTTGTGGCCACACTTGTCCCGTCTTATCATAGATCCATAATATCATAGATTACCGGGTTGGAAGGGACCTCAAAGATCATCTAGCCCAACTCTTTAAGGTAAAGAAGTACAGTTTAAATGAGATGGCCCAGCATCCTCTCAAGCTGAGCCTCATTTTCCAACAAGCCTTGCAGCTCTTCCACGTGCAAATACTGCCATCAAAATTTAAGCTTCAATCTTAAAGCTCTAAATTTAGGTTGAAGTGGTTGGCTCATTTATGTGGTGCAAACAGATCTTAAGGGAAAAAAAAAGGAAAAGCCATTTCCACATGAAAAGTGGAATACAGATCTTCAATTATTTTCACATCATGGTGTTCAATTACACACTTTTCCTAGAATATGTGGAGGATGTAGTGGCTATGAAGATTAGTGAAAGGATGAATGATTTTGCCATCTGGAAAGGATGCATTTCTGTATCTCATCTTTCAGTCAAATAATGGGTAAATGTTCTAGCTCATTCTAGTTTTATTTTAGTCTGTGAATATTAATGCAATACTACAAGATAAGATGACTAGGATGACTAGTATAGTATGATTGTAATGAACAAAAATTATGTCAAATATGGCAGCAGATGAGTATGAGTATTTCTAAAGGATAAGACCAAGGGAATGCTGCAAAATGTTCATATCCTCTTGAGGAAAGAAATATTCTGCTTTAGTCTCGTAAGAACTCCACCGATTAATAGATTTTCTTACTTGTTTTTTCTATACCACGCTTTTGGGTCCAGGGAATCTTTTGCTGTGATGAAACACTATTCATTATTCTGGGGGAATAACAAAACGGAAATGACTTACTGAAAATCCCCAGCTAAGGATGAAGCAGGGAGGTACATGGTGCAGTCGGGATCAGTCTTTGAGCAGCAATGGACCTCTCTTGGTATTGCACCTACTACTGGCCTTGCACTGCTGGCCCCACCGCTCTCCCCGTGGAAAACTTCTCCAGCAGACCAGTGACTCATCACACTCAGGGCACAGGACAGACCAGACACCAAGTTTCCCTGTTGCCACACTGTCTATGGAAAGCTGTTTTGCCTTCCCCCACATTCTCATCACATCTGACAGCCAGCACCTAATCCCAGGCGTGCGGAAGCCCGTGCTTGCCTCCAGCTGAAGTAAGTGCCCCGAGCAGAGTGACGTGGAGATATTTCCAGAGGGATGGGCTGGGGCACGGCCCCTCTCAGCAGGGCCTGGGAGGAGAAGCAGGCTGTCCCAGTGCCTCTGTGGCATCTGAGGGTGTCTGCATGTAGGAATAGAAATGAAGCAAACAAGTAACTGTGGTTTTCAAGAAGTGACCAGTTCAAGTTGTGGGGCCTTTTATTGCAGACTTTCCCTGAAGTCAAGGTTCTACACCTCAAGGCTTTCAGAATTTGGTAAAATTCAAGTAGATGTGGAAAAGTGTCCTTGCAGCTGGGAAACAAAGCCTGGAGGAGGTTTTGAGCCATCATAGAATCATAGAATTGTCAGGGTTGGAAGAGACCTTAAAGATCATCTTGTTCCCCACTATGGGCAGGGACACCCCCCATTATATCAGGCTGCTCAGAGCCGCATCCAGCCTGGCCTTAAAAACTTCCAATGATGGGGCTTCCACCCCCTCTCTGGGCAACCTGTGCCAGTGTCTCACCACCCTCATGGTGAAGAACTTCTTCCTAACGTCCAATCTGAACCGATCCATCTCTAGCTTCAATCCATTCCTCCTAGTCCTATCACTACTCGACATCCTAAAAAGCCCCTCACCAGCTCTCTTGTAGCCCCCTTGAGATACTGAAAGGCCACAATAAGGTCTCCTCGGAACCTTCTTTTCTGCAGACTGAACAACTCAAACTCTCTCAGTCTGTTTTCGTAGGAGATGTGCTCCAGCCCTCTGATCATTCTCGTGGCCCTTCTCTGGACACACTGCAGCACATCTTTATCTTTCCAAGTAAGCCCCTGGGAGAGCCCAGAATGGTCCTCAGCTCTGTATTCAATGCATTGCCTGGATTACAGGGCAAACCTTGACTCGTTTGACACAAGATGAATGGAAAACAAAAGCTTGTTGCTGTTCCTGCTGCATTGTAGCATGGAACAGTTATATACAGTGATTGCCAGTAGTTTTAATGACAGTGTATAAAGAAGAATATCACTTCCTAAGTAATCAGTCTCCTAAAAAATGTAATATTACCTGGGACTAACCAGTGAGAAATGAGATTACAAGATTAGTTACTTAGTAACATAGACTATTTAATCATTATTTGAAACTTCAAATGCTGGAAAATACGGGTTCACTTCAATGTATATAGTAGCAAAACCATCAAAACAATAGTATATTTAAGGAACTCTCATGCAAGAAAGAATAGATTTGATTTTTCACGGGCTTGTAGGACATACTCTGTTGTATTAAAGAGATATAAGAGAACGAAATCAAGCACAGAGCGTTTTAATTATCATGGTAATTTTCATTCCTCATTTGCAATCACCAACATGCTTTCCCTTGTAATTTTAGGGTTTGTCCTTTTATATATTTAGTGACAGATTCATTTAATCAGACTCTTCTAAATAGTAGTTATGCTCTTCAGCAATTAGTTCTACAGAGGACAATTGCAGAGGGCATCCCACTTTATTATTCAACCTTCCTTTAATAATTGCAGTTGAACTGGGTGGAAAAATAGCAATCGTGTGGAGGGTTCTCATCTGCCCATCAAGAAATATGAACTGCTGCTGTTGAGAACTTTGTGAAAATCTTCAATACTTTGCGTTGTCAGGACCCTAAGTCCTTGAGAAGATACCATTCACACACACACAGAGGAGGCATCCCTACTGGAAGTGCGTGGAAACTTGTGGTGAAACTCTCATTTCTCTTCACCTCATCTATTCCTTTATCTTATTGAGGTAATCTGATACAGCAGGGCTGTAATAACCTTTCTGAATGGTGATGAGGGCTGTGAGATAGATTTTGAATTGCACCGTAGGTTTAAACAGGTTATTTAAGCAGGAAAGGATTTACACAGGAAAAGCAGTAAAACTCTCAAAACACTCTTTTTTTTTTTTTTCATATTTCCATATCGCTTCTCACTGATAGCTTGCACTGTTCTGAGAAACCTTCAACCTGTTGAGTCAGGTGCCACTACAAAATCTCTCATCAGTCAAGAACTCCCAGGAACATAAGGCAGCTTGCAGAGAGATGATGGTAGCCTATGTCCCAGAGGTTTCTGGCTTCCTTCTACTGCCACTAAATAACACTTCAGATCACACACAGTCCTGTTGAAGTACTAATCTGCCATTGAACACATTTAATGTCACCTATTATTTTGAATAGGCACATAGTGCCTAAATGAGGCCTTGAATGTAGGAAATCTCTGTGCAGGTAATGAACCATCAGCAATAAGCAGCAAGAGATGAAGACTTTCAGGATGCATTGTAAAAGTTATTTCATTTACAAGAAGATTAAATAGAGTTTACAATGTTTTTTATGAGCACAAAGTACAATTTCTGCTTATATGTTGTGGGTTTTGTTTTACAAATGGTGAAGTTTTTCTTCTAACAGAAAATTAGATCCAGGTTCACAGCTGCTCTCTATCAGAGAGAAATCCCCTAGTGCAAAAGGAGACTTCCAGCAAGGTTTCAGAACAGAGTTTCCTCACAGCAGGGAAACCATGGATCAAGAGTGAGAACAATACTTGGTGCATATGGAAGTGAGATGTAAATTCGGTATTCTTCAGCCTCAAATGGGCCTGGGAATATAAAACTTAAAAAGAGCCTTTTAGAAAGATTCTACTCTGCTGTTTCATTTAAAAGTCCTGGTTCATAGCCTGTGTTATCATGGAAATTGATTCTGTTTAATTCACATTAAATATTTTAACCCACATTTAACTCAGTAGTAGCTTAAGGAGCATATACATCTTGCTGCTCTGATTAACCGAGCCTATGTATATGTACTGATTAATTAATACCTTACTCGTTTTATTTACCTGACTCTCCCAACCCCCATATACACAGCCAAGTGTAAGTAATCCTGCTTTAATTTTAAAAAAGTAGGAGGAAAAAAATATTATAGCATTAAAGTCTACAAGACTGAGCTTTAATCCTGAGATGTTCTCAATGTACGCAACTGCTTCTGAAAATAATGTGAGATAGGGGTACTCCCTGACTCTCTCATGAGCAAACCTTTAATTCTGAGGCACTGTGTGCACATTATTTTTAAGAGCTAACTTACTTCCTTGGTGCTCCCTTTGATGATGGCTCTACACCCTCTGCCACTGCTGCTTCCCTAGCGCTAAGTAAGCATTAGGGAGCAGCCCTCATTAATACAAGATTTGCAGACGTCAGCTTCTGAGTCAAGCATGTACATGCCTGAGCTTATGATGAGATGAATTTGAACCCCTCCCTCCAGATATAACTGCTTCTCCCCTTAAATTAAAGTTGGAGTATCTTCTAAGCTGAATTCCTTACCTCAGTAAGAGAAACCTTGGATGAAGGCTCTACCTGTATACATTTCTGAGTGAAGTTTATGGTGGAAATTAATAGGTTTTTGCTTTAGAGAAGTTAAAATCCACTGAGCCAAATTGAGCTATCACTTTAGCACTAAGCTATAGTCAAGATACTGCTTTGTGCTAGTATATGGAAAGACATAGACCTGTTGGAGTGAGGGCCAGAAAAGGATCACAGAAATGATCAGAGGACTGGGACACCTCTCCTAAGAAGAAAGGTTGAGGGACTTGGGGTTGTTCAGCCTGGAGAAGAGAAGGCTCCACCTTATTGTGGCCTTTCAATACTTAAAGGGGTCCTATAAGAAAGATGGAGACAATCTTCTTTCTAGAACCTGATGCAATAGGACCAGAGGTGGTGATTTTAAACTAAAAGGGGGTAGATTTAGCCTAGAAATACAGAAGAAATTTTTTACAATGAGGGTGGTAAAACACTTGAACGGGTTACCCAGGGAACTGGTAGAAGCCCCATCCCTGGAAACACTCAAGGTGGTTGGATGGGGCTCTGAGCAACTTGATCTAGCTGAAGATGTCCCTTCTCACTGTAGGAGCGTTGGACTAGATGACTTTTAAAGGTCCCTTACATCCCAAAGTGTTCTATGATTCTATGACATACTGTGTTTTACTGTAGATAGCCTACGCATAAATGTTCTTTTCCTTACCATTGTCATTTAAAATGATTATTATGGTGTAATTATCCTAAAGTCTTAATCCTTTCTTATTTATATGGGACCTGCTACTAATCACTGAGAAACATTTGCATTTACATTATCTTAGTGTGAACCTAAGTAGGTTATTCTCTGCTTCCATGGTTGTCTCTTAAGTAGTGGCAAGCTAAAGACTGGTTCCTGCTCATATAAAAATGGCTTGCATATTTTGAGATAATACTCTGATATTAAATGAGAAATCCATGTTTACTGCCAATTAATTCTAAAGAATTAATGCCAGGGGAAAAAGAATGGAGTTAGCAAAAAGGATGCCAAGGAGAAGGACCAGAAATCTTGTATTCCACTCCAAATGATATAAACTCATACACACACGCACACACAAGAAAAAAAGAAAAAAGAAAAAGAAAAACATCCAATATTGATTCTCCACAAGAAAGATATTCAGAGAATGCAGTTGTTTTAAGACTGATCCAGATGCAGTGAAGATAGAAGCTCAGAGAATAATACACATCAAATCATGCTTTTGATATTTTTTCTCATTTTATTCTGTTCATAAATTATCCATGGCTAGCATGTGATTTTCGTCAACTGTATATAGCCTTCCTTTGAAATTTTTTTTAGCCAATAGCTTTCAGTCTGCACATACAGTTAATTTATAAGAAGCCACTTTCAATGGTTTGTGATTTATCTCGGCTGTATACAACCACATGCACACCAGTATTTCAATGATAGATGAAGTGATCAGCCAACACTTGCAGAGATTTTAATGTTCGCTTGTTTTCAAAAAGAGCACACGGATTTCCCATAGTCAGTATGCTACAGAGTTGTGATTTTCAGAAGACAGGATTTTGCACTGTCCAATGTTACACAGGTAACACAGGAAATGTAGAGTCCTGGATGACAGTGGCTTGCACATACACCAACTGCTTTTAACCCTTCAGCTGAGAAACTGGAATGTGGGTTAATGAGTTTGATGGGCCATCTTAAGATTCAAGCTAAAGAAAGCACGTGTTCTGCTGCAGACATGCTTGCTTTCACATGGAAACTTTCTTGAGAAGAACAAATCAAAAGAAAATGGGTAAAACCTGGCCAAAGCAGTTCGTTCTCAAAGTGAAGCATGAGCTCTGCAGAGTTCACCACACCCTTGATGAAGAAGAACGTTGGGTTGAGAAATCTGAGTGAGTTCAGCTTTGTTTCCAAAATAATGCTCTCTGCCTTTAATTAGAGAGATGTAAAACAGGTTGAGCTCTGCAAACAGCCTGGAAACATTCTCATTATGTACAACACAGTGGTGAATCATCACCAGGCAGATTGTAGCTCTTGTAAGAACTGCTTTGCAAGACTAGAGCTAGAACTGCGGGGGTTGTTTCCTTCGGTGGTATGACGGGCAACAGAGCAAATTCTTTGTTACGTTTTCTTTCCCTCTCTCCCTGTTTCTTTTGAACTAAAACTATCCTTTCTAAATCTGCTGCACAATTCACTGCAGTTGTTGATATAATAAAACTATCAGTCAGCAAGAACCTGTAGTGAATTGTTGGTGCCTGTGAGCTGGCAATAACCTGATAGTTATGTATTTAACTTCAAGCCGGGAGGAAAATGTGAAGTGTGTTCTTATTTGATTAGACCAGGAGAGGCACTTCTGAACTCTGAGGATGCTCTCAGAAAACAGAGAGAGACTCAGTATTTCATGTTGTTTAGAGGTGGTAGATCAAGAAAAACATGAGAATGTCGTTGTGAATGTTTTCCTATGTTTTGAACTATGCCATAAACACAGAAATTTGTATTTGTCAAGAAGGAAGTAGACTTCACATGCTGGTTTCAAGCATGACAGCTCTGTTTTGAAGGCACTGTTTGGAGCATGAAACACAGCAGGCTAAGGAAAGACTGGATGTGATGAAGTTTTGGCTCAACTTACTGCTGAGCGAGGAAGTTTATTTCCTTATATGCGAAGCACAGACAGCATTTACTCTCTGAGGGAGTAAAATCAGAAAGGCAGGAAGCTGGAGACACTCTTAATTGTGGATCCCTAATGACGTCTCTCAGCTTCCCTATGGCTGCAGCCAGCAACAGGATATTCAGAATGTGTTGAGACAGTGCAATACAAGAAGTAGTCATGCTACCTCTAAACTGAGTTAGCTTTAATAGCAGAATAATAATCCTGCATTATTACTGTATACTGTCTCAGAAAATTATTTTGCTTATAAGCAAAGCAAGCTCTGTACTGGCATGGGTGGGCCCTTTCCAGCCTCTAAATTATCTCAGAGGTCTTCTCACACAGCAGGATATTTTAGAAGGCAGGCACTTATTTTCAGCAGGTGACATCAGTAGTTGCATATTACTGCATTCACTGTGGGTAGTCTGACATTGGTCTGCTTGAAATAGATATGAAAATGTGGGTTCCTTTTGTCCATTTGGGGTAGCAGGATCTTGGTTTAAGACAAAATTGCTCAAAAAATTGCCAGCTAGGAGTTTTCAAGAGTGGATGATGTGTAGCTTCCTATAAACCCTTTCATAGTGTTCATTTGTGTTCTTTCAGCTGACAGAGGAGATGAAAAGGGGAGAAATAGAACTGACAGGCAAGTCTTACAGGATCCTGCTGGTATTCAAAGACACTCTTGCATAAACACACATTTCTTTTCCAACAAGCACATTTTAACTCTTAAACAGCCAAAACATCACTGTCAGTTTGAGGGCATTTTCCCAGACTCAGCTTGATGTCTTCTAACCTGCTATTCCCTCTGTTCCTGTTTTTGGTTTGATGACAGGTGGACTAAATCCTTTCAGCTCTCAATTGCCTTCTCTCTGGAGTTAAGTGTAATTTGAGTTGGTGTTGCACCTGTGATGATTCTTTGGCCTGGAGCTCACAGTTTTAAGAAAAGACTTTGCAATTAGAACAATTTATTTATGTTTTTGCTTTATATTAAAGTAAAACAACCCTCATAACACTGGAAGACAAAATATTTGGGACCAGATTAGCCATTATCTTGCCAATGTTTTCTGGCCAACTTAATTATTCTAATTCTGGCATTCTTAACATATTATACATCTTAGTTCTATTGGTAAAGACACTAAGCTACTCTAGCGCTCCTGGCTGGCAATAAAAAAACCCATACTGGATTCAGAAACAGTTCTTACTCAAATCCTATTGCCTTACTTGGAGCTGTGCATTGATTTTCCTCCAACATAGACTTAATTTTTTTTTCTCTTTTGTGGAAGTAAGAGTCACAAAATTGGCTGCTAGGTGATTAAGCAATACCTCCTAAAGACGTAAGCAACTTGCAACAAGCATGTCTCTTCTTGCCATATAGCCACTGCCCAGCAGGCTGGGCGTACACCTGATCTGCTTTCATACAGGCACAGCATTTGCAACACCACTTCAGGAAAAAAACGCGGGTGTGCCTGGCAGAGGAGGGAGATGGTGGCACGGGCAAGGTGCCACTGCACATGGCTGCAGCCACCAGTCACTGCCCCCTGGGCCCCCAAGCCCAGGCCATGCTCCCAGTGAGCTGCTTTGGGGAAGCAAGGCTGAACTCTGGCAGCCCACCTGCTGCCCACAGCAGTGGTGGTGGCAGCAGGCGAGATGAAGTCCCCACGTCTCATGGTGCCTTAGTGCTCTCTGCTGCACTCTCAGCCTGCTCTGGGAAAGGACACCCAGGAGGCTGGCACCTGCACACCACCAGTTGTGCACCTACCAGACAGCATCACCTCTAGTTGTCCTTGCCTTTTCACCCTTCTGCCAGAAGTTACAACTCTTGTACCCAAGAGCAGTGAGGTCACCGCTGCTGAAAAATGGCCGGATGCCCCTTTGTTTGTTGTTTCAGAGGGGAGGCAGAGAGGCTGGGGGCAGGAGCATCCTCAAGAGGGCAAACTGAGCTGTGGTAGTACGAGAAAGTCCTCTTCCTGGTTGCTTCACCTGATACTCACCCTTTGAAACTCTCCTTGAGGTGCTGCCCTCACACCTGCACCTCCACATTACACATTCTACCTCTGAGCCTCCAGTAAACTCTCTGAGAGGAGAGTTTGGGCTAAAGTACCGGGCTATAAAATGACATGTAGGTACAGCTTCGCTATCCCTTTCAATTTTCTCAGGCAGCTGTCTGTTCACAGGAAAAATACTACCGGCGAAAAGCCCTATAAGCAGACAGAAACTTTTTGGGATAAGGAAGGAAAAGGACATGACATAAAACTGAAAATATAACGTAACAGCTAGAGTGAAGCAGGGATCATAAAGCCAGGGCTGGATGGTGAAAAGCAAACAAAAAGGGAAATTTGTTGTGATGAGATGATGGGAAGAAACGTAGATCTGGAAAATACCAATCCATTTTTCTAGTCTAATAGCAGAGGTGCTGTGGGGCGAGGGGGCAGAGAGGTTGAGCAACAAGGTATCGCTCATCAGGGACTTTCATGCCTGCTTGACACTGTCCGGGGGTAAGGTAGGACACTTTGCATTTCATTCCTTGCATGCTTGAAGCAAACAAATTGTCAGAGTAATTTGGTATCAAAAACCTTAACTCAGTTCCAGAGGGGATATTTACTGAGCAGTTTGCACTGTCTTTGTATTGTAATTATTGTCAGAGTTACTTGGGATGTGATAATTTTTCATATCTGCTGCTGTATATATTTGGTTAGAAGCTGACAGCTTACAAATGCATAGTGCAGGCGACAGCTCAAGTCTGTAGGTGCCCAGCAGACCTCAACTGCCTACTCCACCTACATACACAACTGAAAGCGTCAAAGTGAGATGTTACACTCAGAATAGGAGACACTTTGATCTCTTTGATCTCTTGCCCTTTAAGACCTAAAACACTGAATAAATAATATTTTTACAGTTTTATGCTAGCACAATACACTTTGCTCTAACATGTCATAACATAAAGTTATATAAATTGAAAATAAAAATATTAATATCCTGAAGTAGCTTCTTAAAATGAAACAGCTCTGACTTTTGATCAAAAGCAGAAGTCAAATCTCCCTACAAAACAGATACCAAATCTTTAGCTCCGTTTAGGACATAGAGCTAAAAAAAAATGCTGTAAAGGCAAAAGCTACTGAATTTTGACATTTATGAGCTATTACCATACCTTTAAGTTTACGTGCCAGAGTGGTAGTGTTTGTACAAACTTTTTTTTTTAAGGTAAGATTTTAATTAGTTTCAGGGACAGTCTAATTCTCCTTGTCCATGCAAATGTTACTGGGTTTATGGCATCTGCTAAGGTAATGACATTTGTTATTGAAGGAGAGTGTCCGTTTCTACATCTTTACAGTAATTTTTGTCTTGATTCTTAATTGCTAAATCTTAAGAGGAAGCTTGCACACAAGCCTTGTTGTATTCTGTATGAGAGGTCAACATTTGCATTTTCATGCATTCTGCACTTCAGAGAATCAGAGAATGTCAGGAGTTGGAAGGGACCTCGAAAAATCATCTAGTCCAGCCCCCCTGCCAGAGCAGGATCACCTACAGTAGGTCACACAGGAACGCGTCCAGGCGGGTTTTGAATGTCTCCAGAGAAGGAGACTCCACAACCTCCCTGGGCAGCCTGTTCCAGTGCTCTGTCACCCTCACAGGGAAAAGGTTTAATCTAATGTTTTTGTAGAACCTCCTATGTTCCAGCTTGCATCTGTTGCCCCTTGCCCTGTCATTGGACATCACTGAAAAGAGCCTGGCTCTGTCCTCCTGACACTTGGTGAATGATTTCTTCTGGAGCTAAAATATTTGCTTATGAGAGGAGACAAAGCTCCCATGCTTCTTTTCTTGGCAGCTGACCTGCTTTTCACATTTGTTTAAAACTAACTTTTTGTTATAAACCAGAGAAAAACACTGCAGAGGATTCCCTTTTAATGTATCTTCCTTCTGATTTCAGCTTGGGGAAGAGCTGCTGCTGCCACGTACCTGGTTGGCTTTTTACTTCTAGTCATCTGTTTTGCTCTGGCCATCATAGCATTTGCCATTGACACCCTTCGGTTCAACTTCATCCGTGGGATTGGAGGCTTGCTTTTTGTCGCTGGTAAGGCAGCAAACAAAGTCAAGTTTAAGTTGTGCAGGTATATCCATAAGAGAACTGGTATTTCCCTCAGCTAATTCTATACTCAAGTCTTTGCCTGCGTGCACTTGGGCTCTCTGTGAAAAATAGTATAAAGTCTGCCAAGACGGTGGATTGAGTTTAAAATCCTCCAAAACATGGGTGGGTTTAGCTACAGGTATTACAGAGGCGGGCAGCATGATGGCTGTTAGCTTAAACATTTTTTGTTTTCTCCTGTTTCTTCAGCTGTGTTCTCCATTATGGGCCTGGTCATTTATCCAGTAAAGTTCTCAACTGAAATTGAAATGACGGGAATCAATATGTTCAGCTGGGCCTATGGCTTTGGCTGGACCACTGCCATTATGGAAATATGCTTGGGATTCTTCTTCTGCTGCCTTCCTAACTATGAAGATCAGATCTTGGGTAACGTGAAGCCCACATATTTTTACTCTTCCCCATAAGGAACAGGAAAATGTGTTTGTACCCCAGACATATCTGACATTTTCCAGAATATTATCGTCAGATGTTAGTAGACAAGGCTGGTAACTTTTTGAATGCGTGTAGAAAAATGGTACTGGCATTCTGCAATAAAGTTGTCTATTCTATTTTGGACCTTCAAATCTGATGTAAGTTGGTTAAGTAAAGTCTAAACGCTAAAAACCCCTTGTGTTTCCACACTCACTCCCATGTGTGGGGTGTATGTAAATTTCATTTAATTTTAAATGCATTCTTATTTCTAATTAAGTTCAAAAAAGCTTTTTAAACTGCCAATAAACAAAACAACATATATCATCTTCCTGAAAGAAAGTAGCTCACAAAAATCCCATTTTGTATATATCACCTTTAACCTGAAGATTTTGCACGGTTTTCAAGGAGCCAAATACCTTTATTCACCGGCTGCCAAAGCAGTAAATTAGTCAGCCAGCACTTCATAGCTTAGCTTCCATTTTTCATTCATTCATTCATTCATTCAAGCCATAAGGACAGGGTAAGAAAATGATAAGAGAAAGCCCCCTACTAGAACCAGCATCTTGACTTTCACTCATCTATGTGGAATGTAAGTATTTGTTTCCAAATATTTGTAAGAGTGAGCAAGGACCATCAGTAAACCCTTAAAAAACCTGACGTGCCATTCCTGGGGCCAGCACAGAACAGGCAGAGACAAGGCAGTGGGGATTCAAACCACCCCTATAACCTACAGACCTAGTTTGAAGAAGCTCCTGGTGTGGCTTTCTTTGTGGGTGTTTGCCTCTTATCCAGTGTAGAAGAGTCAGGAAGGACTTAAGCAGAGGTATGATTCCCCTGCACATTAGGGGTTAAGTGTGAGTGTAGGTATCAAACATTTTCATTGTTTTGCTGTTGATAAGCATTTTAAATTGGAAAGTGTGTACTGTTGTACATAACTGTAATACACATAAATACCCCTTACCATATCATACTAAGGCTTTCATAGAAAATCACATCATAAACCACCTTTCACATCTTATGCTCCATTGTGCTGTGAGCCTTGATATATTGCAAGCACTAAAGTATACTCAAGAATCTGCTGGTTTCTGCCTTGTTCATCCTAACTTTATAATGTTCCATTTCTCAAGTGAAAAATTGGATATTTTTTTCTGTGTGGAATGAGAAGTCTCATCAAAGTCCTTAGCTAAGGAGGATTATTAGCTTGTAACACATCTGCAATTTTGTAACTTTGTGCACTTTATTAAAAGTGTCCTATCAAATGTTCTTTACTGCAAAGAATGAGAGGTAGAAAAAATCCAGTAAAACCTCTGTGTAGCAAAAATTAGTATAGGCACAGGACTTAAACTATTTCTTTGAAGCAATTAACTCCATTCACTATTATGGAATGTCTTTTAACTTTGATCAATAAGCATGAGAGATGTATCAGACCACTGGGGAGAATATATGAAACATGGAATTGTTAGACAAAAGGTTGCAAATACATTAAGACAACGTTTCCTAGGTGGAAGGAAATCAAAATGAAATCAAGTTGAGAAAGCAGTTTGTATAAAATGGCTTGCAATTCTTTATGTAATACTTTCTGTTAAGGAAAAAAAACCCCATAAATCTTTTCTTTATGCTTATTATACCTAATAAATGATGGTATCTATGTATTGTTTCAAAAATGAGTCTTAGCCTTTGTTGTCCATTAAGAGTGGGGAAGTGTGGAAGGCCCCAAAGCCTCATCTTCTCAAGAGAGGCTTGGAGCCTTGGAGCTCCACCTTGGAGCACCTGGGTACTCTGGCTGGATTCTGAGAGGGGTGAGTAACTTAAAAATCCTTCATCACAACAGTTTATATTATTCTTCAATCCTATTCTGGCTGTGTCCCGAGGCCTTGTTCACAAACATGTGAGAATAGTGGACTTGTTTGGTTGTGGGCTCTGTGGTGTCAAGTAAATATGCCCACAATTCTGTGCTGTAACGCACATTTTGGCATGGAGGGTAACACACTCATGTTCATTAAAATAGGAAGCCAGTACGGTCCAGCTCAATGTTTTTGCTCCAATGGATGTAGCAATCCCCTGAGGAAAAATGGAGCTTGAGCAGCAACTGATTCTATTTATAATTTCCTTAACACTTGCTGGACGCGGACCCAACATCAGGAGGTGGTGGAAAGTGCACAAAACCAAGTTCAGGAGTATCACTCCAACTTTGACGAGAGAGCAGAATATAATTAAAAAGAAAAGAAAATGACCAGTGATCATCCCCCTTCCTCCCTCCTCTCTTGAGCTGCTCTCAACAGCTTCAACATCTCTCTCTCCTTCTCATCCTTAAGGTGACAGAGCAGTGTCAAGGCCAGTGGCTGTGGCTCTGCAGGGGGCAGCCCTGGTCCCCACTCCCTACTACCACTTGCCCCTTCCCAGGAGAGAGGAGGAGAGAAGAAGCTTTGCAGACTCCAGGAAAAGCAGCAGGGATCCTAGTCTGGCTCCCTGTTGCAGGACCGCAGAGGGAAAGGCTTTCTTTAAAAACAGGAGTGGGTTGGATGGGTAGCCAACAAGCAGAAGCATCACGGGGGCTAGAGCTCAAGTGCCTGCCTTTAAAATAACTTGCTTCCAGTCACGCCAGGTCAGTTCACCACAGATCTCTAGAGAAACATGTCCTAAACCCTGTGGCGCAAAAACAGTGAGAAAAAGTGTAGAACTGCTGTACAGATCTCAGAGCTGTTTCCTGTGATTCCTGTGACACAGGAGCATGGCAAAAGCAACGTGTTAAATATGACTGGTTCTTACAGTAAAGGAAGCTGAGTCCAGAAGCCAAGGATGTGCCTCAACTAGATTATTAACTAACCAGGCTATCAGCTAGCTAGATTATCAGCTAAATGACTAAATTGATCTCTAGCCAGGTCAAATAGATTATCAACTAACCTAACTGTTAGATTGACTTGAGCTAAGGCAGAATCAGAATGTTTGGATTTTCAAGCAAAGGAGAAATTAGAGGAAGAGAAGACTCCCGTTTACTTCTGCATCTCTGTTTGACAGGGTTCTTGCTCCAAGCCTTGTCTATAAAAGAAAGAGGCACTTAAACACTAAAAGCAGCACAATAAAAGTTTTATTGAGCCCAATAGTGATGCTAAAGAGAGATCAGGAATGAACAGATGTCCACAAGATTTGTCTTTCAAGAACATTAGGTCTGCCACCACAACAGAGGTAAAATCTTGACTGTGAAAGGTATTGCTGCTGTTCCTGCCCAATTAAGAATTAGGGAAATATTCTTCACCGGAGAATTTTGTCTAATTCAACTATACTACTGAAAAGCAAGGGAAAAAATGTGCTGAAGACAAGTGGAATGTCAAGCAGCCCTGCAGGGTACAAATGGAAGGTAAAGAAATAATGACAACTTTCTACTGGTAAGTTATTATGTCCAATTTAATTTCTAGTGTTCCTACCAGAGCTTGGATAACGTGGACATCTTGATCTTTTCGATTTTCTCTGCAAATATGTTCATATTTCACTATACCTATTTCAGGCATGTCCCATTTAGTCTTAAAATACAGCCTGCTTAATCAATAATTCAAATACAATCTAGTTTGCAACTGTATTAAAGTTATGCATATCTTGTTGTATGAACTAATTCTATGAGTTTTGACCCCATTGACATCACTTGCAAAACATTTATTGATTTTCTTGGGGCTGACATTTCATCCTTGAAGCACAAAGCCTTTTTTCACATGTGCTCAGGATCAATAGTATCTCTATGGGATGCTCCATTGATTTCAGCAGTTCTGTTTACCCCAGGCTGTACAAGGCAAGCAACAAGAATTACAGCAGACAGAATCATTCCCAGAATAAAGGATAATTTAGTGTATGTAAGATTAGGAGACTCTGGGTCACAATTAAATCACATTTTATTAGGTACACAGCATGGTCACTGTAAAAAGATTAATCTTTCCTTTTGACACATCTCAGTTGTGCAACAGCTTATAATTAAATTTCTTGGAACATTTTCTTGCACATTTCCATGTTCAGTGGATTTCTGTGTGTAGATTTAAGAAAAGAATGATACAATCACCTTTGTGATAAGGGAGAACAGAATTAGCCATTTGTACACTCTGTCAGAATGTGGGAATCTAACTGTCTTTCTAGAAGGACAATGAACTGAACAACCAAAGAGTTACAGTTCTGAGTCTTATGAGAAGTTCAAAACTGAGAATTGAATGACTGCTACATAGTTAACAATTGGGAAAGAGAGATTTCCTTTAGATTTGCTTTTACTAGAAATTTTGGGTTCAAGAAAAAAAAAAAAAGTTGCTCTGGTGCAGATGCATAATAATGTCTGGTCCTAAACTTTATCTGCCGAGTTCTTCAGTGCTAAGTGCCAAAATCTAGAAAAGCACCTGGGTAACCTTAAAGTTGCTGATGGTTCTCATGGGGCCATCAGAGCTGTTTATACAGATGGTTCTGTAAGTGACTCTACACATTAGGGCTCATATGCCTATCTACATGCACTGTTTAATTCCATGGTTTTCCTGTATATGAAGTCTTGTAATAAAGTTTTTCAATTTTACTGTTCATTTTTTAGGATCTGAGTGAAAATGTGGATGCATCATAGAATTTTGCATGTGACTGCTGGATGTGAAGAGACTTTACAGGAACAAGTTTCAAAATAGCTTTACTGTTTGTGATAGATGTGCTGAGAGCAGATCAAACTGCCCTCTCTTGGATGCCTTTTATGACATATCCTTTTACTTGTGCCACTGTTTGTCTAAGACATCTGTTTTCTGTAAAAACAGTTTTGTGAAAACTGACTCTAATGATCGCATCATACTGAAAATAAATTCTGTTAGGTATCCATGTAGAACCCATCATAAAGCACTGTAAATAGCCCTTGATTGTTCAAGTGCAGTTCAAAGACAGAGACATGTTGGCTGCAGGATTTTTTGTCAGAATAGCATGAGTCCCAAAGAAGCAGATTGACTCAATACTGACTATAAACATGAGTTACATGCCCAGCTCCACATTTCTTACAAAGTAACTAGAGCCTTGTCCTTAGCAAAACATCAAATAAGTAAGTAAAATACAAACCACAGAAACAGTGAAGTAAAAGTGATACACAACAGCGGGCACATACACACATACTTGGTATCACCAATTAGTCTGTAGTTGACCTCAATGTGAGTGAGGGCAGACCAAAGTTATTTAAAATATGTTTGAGTTTGCACTGTTATTTCCAGTGTTTCATTCTTCTTTTCTCTCATACGGATTTTTTTTTTGCCCCAGTTCTGTAAAGCATTACTGCTTTTTGGTAAGCTTTCCCAGTTATACCACACCCAGTCCTGACAAGCACACCCATGCTTGCCATGCTCGTATCTGAATCTTAAAGGAAATTAGTACAACTAGGCTTTTATCCCTTAACCCTCCCTCTTCTTCTTAAATAAAAGAGTTTGAAGTAATAAAGTCTTGCTGACATCAGGCAAATTAGAAGAATGGAAGATTTTCTCAGGCTGCTTTAGACTTAACTCTCAAAAGAAGGAAGAAACAAGAACTGAGGCTCAAGAGATAAACCTATTCTAGTACAAAAATGGTACCCCTAAATCTGCTTGCAGTCCTGAGGGTAAAATGGTTTGGGGTGATTAACAGTCAAATTACTTTTATTGCCTGGCCCTTCATATGAATGTGTACTCTCTGCTGCTTTGCAGTTTTTCGCTAACATCAGCAAATCTCCAGGCACTGATTTCCAAGTCCTCCAGTACACAGAAGGAAGAGCGTCCTGTCACCTATCACAAGGAGTTTGGGGGGAAGAGCGAAGGACTCATTTGATCTTTGTGGGATATGGCGGGTGCCTTTGTGGCAGGATGAGATGGTTACCCACTTGAGCAGAAATTTTCCCTCAGTTTTAGCCTACAGTTCCAAACAAGTTACTAGCAAACTGAGAGTGTCATTTTATTCAGCTGAGAGGTTTGTGTGTGGGGCAGATGAAGGTTAAAGTCTTGAAGACTCCTAGTGGCTAGCCTAAGGCAGAAAAATACTCTTATAAAATAAAATATTCACTGTGTCAAGATTTACAAGCTTCCTTAAGATCCTCCCGTGTATAATACATGGAAAAAGGGAGGGAAAAGACTCACATATTTATCTTCATAATAGTTAGGCCTGGTGCCTTGACACCAAGAATTACTCTTTGGATTAGTAATGGGAGTACGAGTGCTAAGAGCTGAAACTTCACACTTTGCCCTGAGTCACAGCACAGATGAGGACCTCCTGAGTCACCCAGTGCCTTCCACAGCTAGCAGAGAAAATTTCTTGTCATCTTGTTGATTATACGGTCCCAGCTCTGCTTTGCTATCTATCTTCCATAGGAGATTGATCTGAAATATCATCGGAGAGTCGGCTCCTGATTTCCATCCAAAGCCAGCTGACAAGACTATGTCTCCCTCTGGCACTGCCTGTGGTGATACCCAGACCTTATCCTGGGGCAGCATCATTGCCTCTGACCTTTCCTTCAGCACAATTTCTTGTTTCAACTGCAAGAACTTGCATTTTGATGCTCCATCCCCTCCAAGCAGCACACTGGCTTGCAAATCTGTGTTCCTGTCCCAGCTGCTGCCTCACTTCCCACAACTGCCACTCTGGATCATTACTGTCACCCCCAGTAGTGTCCTGGGCATCCTGCAGGTCACGCCCTTCTCTTGCTCATCCTAGAGCACAACTGTCCTGAGCTGGTGATGCAGCAGCCAGCTGGATAGTGCTCCTCAGCCCATCTGTGTGAGCAGGCTGGGAGGAGCCTTGCTCACCTCTCTGGAGCATGTGCTTGAACTGCATCTGGGCCAACATGAGGGACCATTGCAAAAAAAACCAACCCAAACCAACCAAAACCAAACACCAACACACAACAAAAATATGAAGAAAGAGGTAAAGCAAACCTCTTCAGTGCTCATCTGCACAGTCCGGACAAACAAGGACACAAGAACTGTTTGCTAAAACATTTCTTGCAGTGGTGGACTTGAAAGGACATGTTCTGCCTTCACCTCCCAAGCTCCTCAGGGCGCTTGGGAACTGTGGTGCTTGCAGGAATGAGTCCTCCAGATGTTCAAAGAAAGCACGAGGGTTTCTTCTCCACATATATTTCCACCTCCTCCTAGGGATACAACTCAAAGATTGCTCTGTAACCTGCAACAGGAGTGTAACTAACATGAAGCAATCAAACAAAAAGAGCTCTGAGGAGGAAAGATGACTTCAGGCATCACAGTGGGTTATCACCTCTCATATATAACATTAGTTCACACAGAATATTACACAGAGCTTATACAGTTCATGCTTTGGGAAAGGATGCTTTCTGATAGTGCATTAAACATTGCTACAGGTAGAGTACAGACTGGTATTAATATTGGAAATGGAGATTGATATTCAGCAACCTCATGTCATCAAAACAGCTCCAATCCGAGCAGTGTTTGTTTGTAGCTTACTGTATAAAGAAATCCAGAAGTTCGGCATTAAGTTTGCTTAAATGATTGATTCTTTAGGGCTTTTTTATGTTTCTTTTTATTTGGGTACTTTTGTGAACTTCAGCCCAAGCCAAAATATTTCAGCTTCCTTTTCCCAGTATATATATTTTTTTCCAGACTTTGGAGTAATAAAATTGTGAAAAAAATAATTTTATTTCAAAAGTTATACATATGTGATATTTTAGTTGATTCATTTTTATTTTATAGTGCATGAAAATATTCACAAATGACAAAACTGAATCAAGCTGAGACCTGATTTGCTTTTTAGTGAAAAATCTATTTGCCCCAGAAGTGGCCTGGTTCTGCTGTTGTAAACAAAGTAGCTGTTTTGAGATTAAAAACAGCAGTATAGCCAATGGGCAGCTAATGTAATATAAAAAGATTCTTTCAAGTCGCTAGTGATAACGTACAAACATTGAGTGAAATGCAAAGGAAGGCATGGCTTTGAAGGTTATCAGATGAGAGATCACAGAAGACTGATACAAGTTAGAGATGACTGGGCTTGTACGTGGGCTTCTCCTCACTTACTAGCCTGGTTTTGAGAGTCCCTGCCAAGCCAAACACAAACACAAAGACTTGTTGACAGCCTGTGAACAGTATTTGGAAGGCAGAGAGGCATGGGAGACAAATGCCAAATAATCGTACTGCTCCTGCCACAGATCCGAATGATCTGTGCCTCACTACAGCTCTACAGATGTTTTAAGTTTCCTTACATTAGGAAGTTTTATTTTGTCTGCATTAATAAAATGAAGATGTAGGCTGGCTTAGCAACAAAAAAAAATCAATAAACTAATGTGCAGGAGCCATTTGAGAAGGGAGTGCTTACATCCATCTTACAGAGCTTTTTCATTTTACTTCCTTCTTCCCTCCTAGTAGTGCTGTAGTCCACCTCTTGTAAGCAAAAAATATGAATTGACACCCCTGAAATATCAATTCCCAACAGGTTTAGGGCTAGCCAAAATACTGCAGAGATGCAAATAGTAAGCATCTAGAATATCTACTCACATGAAACAGATGATATGGGCAATAGAAAGCCTCTGTTCCAGCTTTAGGGCAATCAATGTACTTCTCCTTGTCACAACAGATTAAGAAACACACTGTGCTGTCCTGAGAAGCTGAATCAGCCGAAAACCCTGGACTGAGACACTGGCGATGAAACATTCAGTATCAGTTCTTGGGGAGAAAATACCCCTTGGGCTAGGGCTGGGTTACTCCAAACCTCCTCGGTAAAGAGGCAGGAGGCACAGGCGGTGCAGTCACTCAACCCTTGGTGCTGGGGAGCAGCTCCTCTGCAATGCCTTGAGGGCAGTGAGACAGCTGGCAAAGAAGCCATCACAGCACCAAAATTAAAGTTACAAGCTGCTTTCCCATGGCAGTGCTGGGACATAGCATGGTGCTTTATAATTATGTTTTAGAAGCCTCCGCCCTCTTGCCCCAGTTTCCAATTAACAGTTGTACCCTTCCCTAACAGAGATTGCAAACATCCTGCAAACATGGGGAGGACGCCAGGAAGGACAATTTTGCGTAGGTTAGTAGCAGGCAGCAATCCGGAGAAATTACTTTATGTCACTGCCAGCAGCTTCTCAGCCCTGTCACCTAATTAATTTTCTCTTGTGGGCTCACTGAGAGTATATTTAAAGCCACAGGGAAAAGCAGACAGTGAATGGAGTGGAGAGGTGGTGGGGACGGAAGAAGAGGGGAAACTGAGATAAGACAGTGGGGGTGCAAATTCTGCAGTGCTTCAGCCTGGGTGTTATTTCTGTTATCAGACAACTGTGACTTGTCTAGAGTTAAATGCCAGGCTAAACATGTCAGCAAGGAATGTCCTTTTCTCTATTTTTTAATCCTAATCATATCTGGGTGTTAGATGGTGTCTGCTCCAGTAGGACTCCTCTATTCGCCCCTACCTCATCCTAGATGACCCAGAAATTGCACAAAGAAACCACTGGTGTTCAGTAATCTCACTATCTTTTGAAAGGTGGAACATCAAAACTATGCGACTGGATGGTATTTTAAAATATTTTCTTGCTAAAGATGATTGCATCATGGCTAGTATCTTCAAACGAGGGGTAAACTGCTCTGAATGCCAAATGACATAGACAAAACCAAGATATTTGATTTGGGATGGAGGCCGGCAGCTCCTACTCTAATGAGAAAGAAAGATGTAGGTAACTGATAAAAAATTTCTGGTTTACCACGTGTGAATAGGCATTCCTCCCCTGATCTGTTATGTAACTTGGTCAGTAGCTTGCAACTGTGAAGGAAACGTCACTTGCCCATCACACAAATCCTTCTCTGAAGCTCTCTCCTCCTCATCATCATCATTGTCTGGTGGAAGGAGGGTGGTTTCACAACTCTGTAGCTGTCAATTTGTTTCAAGTGAGTATAAATTAAGGAAAGACCATAACCTTATGAGGGTAATTTAAAGCAACAACTTTGCACATCCTAATGTTAATAATTGAATATTTCCAACAGGATGTTTCTCCCTTAATCTGTGTAATAATTAAGAGTTTCCTTTTAACTTTAATAGTCCTTGTTTTATCATCTCTGACTAGTAGAATATATTATTAGCCACAAATATAATTTATATAATTAGAGACTTATGGGCTCATATTGAACTCTTTGCCAATCTGTTTCTCTTTTTTACACCATTATTTACTTATTTGTTTTTGCAGCTGGTAAGAGCCTGGATGGCCATTAAAACTCAAATGGAAAAAAAAGTCATATAGAAACTTTACACACTGGAAAAAAACCAGATTTGGATTAACAAAAACGCAATTTTTATGAATCAGTTTGGTTTAATAGAGGTTTAAAAATTGGTTTAAAAATTTATTTAATAAAATAAATTTTTCCCCCAAAATTACTAGAACAGACTGTAACACTTCCTTTGCAGACCTTATTTTGGTACTATTTTTATTCATGTGAAACAACAAAAACAATGTTTAATGAGGTGAATTTTTTAGTCGTATTAAAACAAAAGGATGTTGACCTTATGAAAATAACCTTAGTAAATCCTTAGTTTACATTTTAAAATAAATCCTCCTTTAGATTTTTTAAATCTATCCCACAACAGGTGAAAATATCAAAATATTAAGATGTAAATTGCAGAAAATAAATTTCTTTATTGACCACTGTCAATAAATAGAACTTTGGGAGAAATTTTTAATTCTGGCAAAAAAACAAGAGTTATCTTCCATTATGGAGCTTCTTTACAGGGAAAAAATAGATGTGAATAAATGCAGAAAAGAGAAATATTCCTTCAGTTGGATGTTATGAAATGAAAAGGCAGAAGAAATGTCCGTTCTGGTGGGCACTGGGAGCATCCTGTCCTGAAACTCTGCAAGTGGGGCTTCAGTCTATCTGGATGGGTCAGAGGCTGCCTTACAGCAAAGCTGGATTCTGACTGACACCCCAGCACCAGCTGCCCTGCTTGCCTCCAGCCATGGAGAAGCCAGCACATCGGTCTCTTTAGACCTACCTGAGGGAAGATCTTGGGACAAGGCTGCAGGGGATGCACAGCTGGACCCAGAGACAAAGCTGAATCAGAGCCTGCCTCTTTCCTCATGATGGGAGACATTGCAACGCGACCAGTTTATGACCAATGAAGTTGCTATTGCTGAGAATAATGTGTTGTAAAGTATTGGCTTCTGCTTCAATCCAGGGTGGCATCCATGACATTTCCTTTGCTCCCTGTGTAGTACAAGATGGATTACAAGCAAAGGGAACACTATTAATTGTATAATTAGCAAATTATTTAAGCTGAAATGCTACTGATTTAGTAAGAGCTTTTATTGCAGCACAAACAAGCAGCCACGTCTCACATAAAAGACTCAAAGCTTTTTGCTCACAACTCTTCAGGAGTTATTAGTGTTAAAGCTTTTTCAAGCTACCCTGGACTAAAAGGTTGACTGAGTGATTAGCAGCTGCACTAATTGGAAATCTTTCAGCTATCAATCAAGTAGGAGGCTGGGGCAAAGGACAAATGCAAGACAACAGTCTGCATTCCAGATAAACAAGTTAATATTAACCCACATTTTCACCCACTCTTGTCTCATCACTCTTTGAAGTCTTCTGATAGTAGAAACTCAGGACAGCTGTTCCTTCCTTAGCCCAAAGAAAGCTTTCCCTCAGTATCCCAGAAAAGACAGAAAGAAAATCCTGAAGCCACACAGAAATGATAAAAAGGATCAGGGATTACCTTTTTCTTTTCTTCTTTTCTTCTTTTCGTGTTTTCGTCTTTTCTTCTTTTCTTCTTTTCTTCTTTTTGTCTTTTCGTCTTTTCGTCTTTTCTTCTTTTCTTCTTTTCTTCTCTTTCCTTTTTCTTCTTTTTTCTTTTTTTTTCTTTTTTTTCTTCCTTTCTTTTTCCTTTTTTCTTTTTTTTTCCCCCAGGAAATGCAAATTAACCATGATTGGCCAGTAAGTGGACTACAAAGTGATGTGGAGGAGGAGGCCATACTCTGAGAGCCTTTTTTAAGGAAAATGTGACAGCGAGGAAGAAGCTCAAGAAGAGCTTGAAATGACTGTTAATCTTGATGTGAAACACCAGTGGATTACCCTCAAAGTTATTTTTCAATTACATCTTGTTACTGTTGCAGCCAGTAATCCATTGTGGGAGTACTGTGGGGAAAAGATTTTAGGGAGCTGTATGTACAAACTAAGCTTTCATTCAATGTTACACCTTGCTCAGGAAAGTTGTCGTATTTCAGTAGGTTTTATATGTGTGAAGGTTTGGGAGGAGAAGGTACATACAGGCGGTTGAGCTTAGCTGTGATTTTAATGAGTGGGAACCTCAGTTTTGCCTACATGTGTGGATATGAGGTATGAACAGAAATTCATGACCAATAATCCAATGAATGGAAGAGCAGAGGGTTGTAATCCTCCAGCGCTGCTTACCTCCTCCAAGCATCTGTTTCTCTGTAAAACAAGGATAACAGTATATTGTAGAGCTGTTGGGAGGATGAATATCTGACAAGTACATTGAAACTGTGAATATTTTTGCATTTAGCTGTAACTGATTGCTAAAGCTGGCAAACAATCTGAGCCTGTTGTTCCTCAGGATGCCAATGCAGCCACTCCTCAAAGGCAACACCCATGGCAATACCACCACCACCCTGATGTGAAAAGAAATGAAGAAGCTGCTTTCCTTCCTCTTATGCTCTGTGTCTCCAAATCTCAATTTGCTCACGTCAGCCACCCCAGTGACTAGAAGCAGGTGAAGCAATACCGCCCTTTTTGTCCTTTCCTGTGTTTTAGAGAAAGGGCAACTATGAGGGCACAGAATAATATCTTTAAAAGCACATTCAAAATACTAAGAATATTTTCAGTAAATTTTATTGCTGATTCAAAGCAGCCTGCAAACTGTTTGGGAACTGTGTATGTTCTAACAGAAATCAGCATCACTTTTTTTTTTTTTGTTAGCAGGCCAGGATGAAAGCTCAAGTTTTTAATGTCATATGAGTTGAAGTCCATCCCTCTGTTATCAGTGCTGGCCCGGGGTTTACTGCAGTGCCCTAAGAACACCAGGATAACTACCTTCATTGCACTAGCAGCACTAGCATTGTCATCCGCCCAGTTTATGGCACAGCAGCGGTTACCCTGAGTGTCTTGGAAGTGTCCGCACGGCAGAAGTCAGTTTGTGCTGTTGCATGGGGGGATGATGAATCATGAGGGTGTTGGTTCAGGCTCAGCAGGGTTTGGCTCAGAGAAAGCACTAAACAAAGAAGCCTAGCAAATCCTGCATAAAGACAGAAAATATTAACGTTGTCATTGTCCAGGCCAGGGACTGGCCTGTGCGACAGGCAGCGGTGTGTGCACAGGAAAAATTCCTGGCTTCGCAGCCGGAGGTGCCAAACAGCAGAGACAGCCTCATCAGGTGACCAGAAGACAAATTGTATTTATTCTGATTTCCGCCCCCACCAGGGATTATTCTGTCCTGTATTAATCAAAAGCCAGGTTTTAATGTTTGTGTGTGTTTGAAGATGAACACAGAGACTGACAGCACCCAGGAAACAGCTTTTGGAAGAACAGTGGCTTTAATGGATTTTGGGGCTTCTGGCAGAATTAGAAGCTTTGAAATTCTATGCCAATTTTAGGAAAGTATGTAGATTCAATAAATGGATTCTTTCCATCAATTTTCCTTTTAACTGTCAACAGATTTATGAGAGTTTAATATTCCCTAGTGAGCATTGTGCAAATTCTTCTATTCCTTGCTAATAAAACAGGAAGTAATGAATGGGGAGGCTCTATCAATTACATGATTTGCTAAATCTAGTAAACAAACAAGAAAACCAAACTATTGAACATAAGTTCTGAGTGAGTATGTGTGTGAATCTATAGAGGTTGTGCAAATAACTACACATTAGGTTTAGGTTGTATGTGATCTGTGACATAGACTAGTCTTTACCTTGGAAGGCAAACCTCTGTAGCAGGGAGCTGCCAGCTGGGAATGTAAAAGTAACTGATTGGAAGTTTGCCTTTTATCCTAGGTATTATGGGGCTATACCTTGAATGACTGAATTTCTATTGCTTCTTTTACAATATAGATCAACCTCGATTGAGTTTCAGCCCAGACATTTAGAAATCCCTGTTCTAAATTGAGCTTCCTTGACCCGTAAGGATTTTTGTTCATATTAGAAGCTATCTGATTCACAAGCCTCCTCATTTGCCAATATTAGGAAAATCAATTCTGTGTCCTAAAATGAGATGAGACAAGACCTCTTGCTTTCCCAGAACATGCTTTCCCAGAGCCACTTTCCCACAGTGGCTGTGACAGTCTTTCAAAACTGCAGAAAAGGATCTTCTTCCAATTTAATTTCTTACTACTCCATTGTCTCCTGCTATAGATTTTACCTCACTGACTTGTTTCAGGCACAACTGGTTGGATTATTGAAAACTTTCTTCCACCAAGTCTCTATTTTCCTCTGATTTATACTATTTAGCTTTATTGATTAACAGTAACATGAATTAGAAAATGCTTTCACAATTATGGTGTCAACAGAAGAGCTGTGAAAGAAGAAAGTAGCTGGGAATCACTTTTTCTGCAGTCACTGGACCCAGAAGAGGGCCCCTGTCCTGACAGTATGAAGTGCATCTCTGAAAGTTTCTCTAGCTGGGCCCAGTCATGTTTTCATCAAGGTCTTTGGCAAGCCCTTCTTTAGAAGCACGTGGATGTGATATATTTTTTCAAAGCACACTTAATTCCCTGCTTGTTTCCTTTGAAACTTTGTTCCCATAGAACTCCTTTAGAGAAGTGCACGCGAAGTGGCAATATAAAGCACTTCTGTGTGGCCCAAACATCCAACTCAAATGTCCATTAATGCCTTCTCTAATTCCAGAGGAAAAAATCACTGCACCCTGAGGAAAAATAAAGATACAACAGCATATAAAAGCTCAAGATATTTTCAAGTGGGCATGTAAGGTATCTACAGGAGCTCAGGATCTTCTGGCTTTCTCGGTACACACAACAGAAAACTCAGACTAACCAAATGAAACCAAGACCATTTGTCTATATTAATATTCCAGATCATACACTGAATACAAAAGATCTGTATTTGCTTTGGGGATGTATCATTTTAAGAAAAATTCTCCTTTGAAGCAGAGAGACAAGATTAAAATTGTTTTTATACTAGGCCTGAAAAGCAAACGGAGTTAGTTGATTGGCAGCATCAGCAGGATCCCTTCTCCTTTCTTAAATCAAGAGATTGATAAGACAGTGCTGGAGAAGCTTGAATTATTGCTTCTTATGCTGTACCCATCTGTAAATGAAGGCAGGATTTTTTCTTACACCACAACTGCAAGTTGGATGCATTTCACGTAAAATAATTTTGAGAAAATGTGAAAATAAGGAAAGTTAAGAACAGACCTTTGAAACGAGACTAAAATTTAGACAGCTGTGTTGCAGCCACATTTGACAGTCAATGCTTTTACAGTCAGCAGAGTCTGAGGAGAGTCATCTCCTTTTGTGTTCCCCTGAGGACAAGGCAAGTCTAGCCTGAGCGACTTTGGTGTAGACATCTAAGAAAGGTTAAGCAATCTATATGTTAATCTCACTTTCTCTTGATTTGTGTATCAATTTCAATAATGTCAGATTTTAAAGCTGTAAGGGACTTGTCACTACAGTCTCACCTCTTGCATAACACAATCATAAATGTTATTTTTTAATGGATAAAATGTCAGTACTGCCAAACTCAGCCTTTATAGTTTGTCTGTCGTATGAGCACGATCATTCTGAAGGGTTAGAGCTAGGCCAGCAAGTAAATGATTGAAAGATGTTCTCTAAGATGTTCTCTCCCTCCCCAAGGGGAAAAGGGAACACAGCAGAGAAACTTACAAAATGGAATATAAAGCTAAAAAAAGCTTTAATAAAACAATAATAGTACTAACAAGAAAATAATGGAAATAATGAAATATATACAAATATATACAAATCAAATATTGGTCTGAACCCCTCCACCCCTGACAGCAATCACCACAGGTGCTACAGAGCAGGCAGCACCAGGGAAGTCCCAGGCTCAGTTGCAGAAGGGAATCAGACACAGGATCTGGATTCAGGAACTTGGGATTCAGATCAAAGGCAGAAGAATGTACAGAGTCCTCATTGGACACTGGCTATTGAATAAGAGAGATCAACCCCTAGGGTCCCTCAGGTTTATACTGAATATGATGTATATGGAATGCAATACTTTGTTGGCCAGATTTGGATCTCCTGTCCTGTCTGCTCCTCCCTGGAGATGCGACCTTTTTACTTCCTTGCGACCCTTTAACTTCCCAGCACTCTCAATGTGTTACGCAATATTTACCAGTGACCTTAGTCACTGTAGAAACAAGTACAAACAAGAGCCTTTCTGCACATCAATCCCTGGCAGTAACTATGAACATCAGGCATTATCACTTCTAGTAGCAGGCACTGTCTGCAAAATCGTGCTGTTAGCTTCAGAAAATGCATTCTCTTGGAAGAGACTGAGCCAAAAAGTAAAATTGCTGGACAGAATTGGTTCAGTTTTACCCATAAAGTGGTTCATTAACATCGCCCCTTCCAGAGGCGATGTGATCCTCTCTTCTGCAGCCAACATTCCATAATTTAACTGCAGTTAAACCTGAAGCCACAGTCTCAGCTCAGGCTGTGGCACAGGTTCTTTGCTTTACACCCCATTGAGCTTAAACTTCACCATGCAGATCCCTTAGAGAAAAGATTCATTCTAGTCATACGACTGGAGTTTTCCACCCACTCCACAAAAAAATCTCTCAGTCCACGCTGCCATGCATATTGCAATAAGTAGGGGACAATGCACATGAGAGGAAGAATTAACTACAGCGTTCAGAAAGGCTGCCAGTACTTACTGGCGCTGTTATCACATCAGTACAAACAACCTTAATGTGCAAATGTGTTATTTGTTAGACAGGCTTATAAGCAAACCTGCAGCTCC
This sequence comes from Apaloderma vittatum, assembly GCF_000703405.1. Lineage (NCBI taxonomy): Eukaryota > Metazoa > Chordata > Aves > Trogoniformes > Trogonidae > Apaloderma > Apaloderma vittatum. The sequence continues at coordinate 7,972 of NW_009732299.1, read as the reverse complement.
AACAGAGTACCTACACACTTGCTCCACTTCATGTAGATTTTTCTTTTACGGCACAGAAGAGTCAGAACAGCATTTAAAAGCAATGCCTTTTCACCAGGAAGGCTATCACAAGTTCAGCTGCAGCTTATCATGCTCTGGAGCTCTTTGAAGTTCATCCAAAACAAATCCAAGTAAACAATAATTGGCTGTGGCTGGGTGTGCCATAATCAGAAGGCACAAAGGATTCATATTTATTAATCCTCTTGTACCAGGCAACTTTATCTCCCAGGTAAAAAAAGTGTTAGGACCTTCAGTAGTTCTCTTAAAAATATCTCACAAGAATCTCAAGGACCTTACCCTCTTCAAACTGCTCTAGAAAAGACTGTCTGTTTTCTTGAATTGAATACAACAGACAGAAAAGTAGCTTCTTAAGTAAAACTTGAGATATCAGTGATCTGCTTTGGGTATTTAACTTGTGTATTTTTTTACATCTTGATTTGCTTGTTCAAACTATGGGAACACTTCAAGCTTTTCTGTGTCTGAGGTGAAGAGGGAGGACTTCATTCTTTTAACAGCATTTTGCAAGTAAGAAGTTATTTATTATGTAGGACAAATAATAATTTGTTATGCAAGGCTATAACAACTTTAAAAATTGATCAGTGAGTCCTCTCACGTAAAACTCAGTTGCTGACCACAATTTAGTTTTTGATGTGGTGGCTGGCTGATTTTTGAAGTTAAGCTATTCTTGGTTGTTTGCCTCAGAAAGCAACCTTAGCTTTCAGTATTATTAGTAGCTACTGTGACTTCTCTTTATTTAATTTCTAGAGGCTTAGGTTTTGTAGCAGGGAGGTTGTAATCCCTGCTAGGGATTACGAGGCAAACTACAAACACGTGCCCTCAATTAGTTTCCTTCAATGGGCAGAGCTGGCTTTAAAGGTATGTTGTTTTTTTGGAAGGAGGAGCTCCTAGCATCAGTCCTGATGATCTTAGAGAGCCTTTTAATAGCCCCAGCAGTTACTAAATTCACTTGAAAATCTGGAAAATTCCTTAGAGGTTTCCAGTAGCCAGTCATTATCGTTTGATAATGGCCCTTTTTGGCATAAAATCAAAGTAATGCTGAAGTGAGAGTGCAGCATTTGACATGAGTAAGGCTGAAATTCAGTCTCACAGACATTTATGTCTCGTTTTCATTTGTTTACTTTGGAACTGATCTAACTTACCACTTGACATAACAGAAGAAAAGTTTTCTTTGAAAGTAAGAGAGAAAAGGTAGATTTTTGAACAAAGATTTCTAAATTATTCTCATTCTTATTAATTTTTATGATAATTGAGCTCCCAGTTCCCTTCAGATTCTTTGAGAAACCCACCTCCGTTGTTATAATTCATGTAGACCGTGTCTATATAAAATAAAAGCCACCTGCACTTTAACTGTCTTGGAAGGACTAAATATTACATTGACCTACTCAGGTAGAAAATGTTACTATTTTCCCATGGACATATGCCTAAACTAGCTTACACTGAGATTTTAATACAGGGCTTAGAAGTCTCAGTAGCACGATGAGTTTGAATTTAAGGAGTAAATTTTGTAAAAAGTTCAGATTTCCTAGCTCTATCAGACGAAACTGATTCCTTGCATGTAAACAAAATTAATTATTTCCCTTTATAGAAAAGGACAGGGAAAATGTAGCGATGTTGGCTTCTTTGCCTCCTTCAGTAGCAGATGGATTTCCTTGTCCATGCCTGGGTTGCAGGTCCCATGACCTGAAGGTTTTTGAATGTAAACATGGTGAGCAAGAAGGCTGAAAGTTTCCAGAGGGCTAAACACTGGAAGTAGAGCTATTGTGAGTAGTATGTCTAAATTGGGTCTCATATTGTCCATGCTCAGGGCCATGGCAAGACCTCAGCTGATTCAGCCCAGAAGCGGAGCATGCATTGGCTGACTGTTTAGACAGAGAAATTTATAGAAATCTCCTCATCCATGTATTCTCTGACACTTTTCCAATGTGAGAAGCTGCCCCAATGTGGCCGTTTGGCCCTGGCTGGTGGCCAGGTGCTCATCAAAGACGCTCTATCACTCCCCTTTTTCAGATGGACAGGGGAGAGGTAAGATGTAACAAGAGGCCCATGGGTTAAGATAAAAAGCAGTTTAATGTAGGAATAGCAAATGGCGCACGTGGAAGCAAAGCAAAACAAAGATTATTCTCTACTTCCCATCAATGGGTGATGTCTGGCCACTTTTCCAGGAAGCAGGGCTCCACGCGTCACGGTTGCTCCGGAGGACAAACACAAACAGCGAATGCCCCCCCACTTCCCTCTTCCTTCTCACTTTTAAATCTGAGCTGATGTCATATGCTATGGAACTCCCCTTTGGTCAGTTTAGGTCAGCTGGCCCAGCTCTATCCCCTCGCAAGGTGTTGCCCACCCTCAGCCTACTGTTGGGGGAACGTTGGAAAACAACAGCCTCGGTGCGGTGTGAG
>NW_009732299.1:0-5498 GCF_000703405.1 Apaloderma vittatum | reverse complement strand
TGCTATCAACACCCTTCTAGCTACCACTCCAAAAACCACAGCACTGAGAAAGCTGCTGTGGAAATCCAGCAGATCAAGAGAGGTTATTCTCCCCCTTTACTCTGCTCTTGTGAGACTCCACCTTGAATACTGCATCCAGTTCTGGTGTCCTCACAATAAGAGGGACGTAGATCTGTTGAAACAAGTTCAGAGGAGGGCCACAAGGATGATCCAGGGGCTGGAGCACCTCTGCTATGAGGACAGACTGTGGGAGCTGGGATTGTTCAGTCTTGTAAAGAGAAGACTTTGAGGGGACCTAATGGCTGCCTTCCAATACCTGAAGGGAACCGACAGGAAAGCTCGGGAGAGTCTTTTTACAAGGATGTCCACTGATAGGACAAGGGGAAATGGGTTTAAGTTGAAGGAGACTAGATTTAGATTGGACCTTAGGAAGAAATTCTTCAGTATGAGGATGGCAAGACTTTGGAGTAAATTGCCCAGAGATGTTGTGGCTGTCCCTTCCCTGGAGGTGTTCAAGGCCAAGTTGGATGGAGCCTTGAGTAGCCTGATCTAGTTGAGAGGTGTCCCTGCCCATGACAGGGAGGTTGGACTAGATGATCTCTAAGGTCCCTTCTAGCCTAGGCCATTCTGTGATTCTATGATTATATTAACTCCAACTCAGCCTGACCCAAAGAGCTGGACCCTCAGACTGGAACCAAAGCTGTTTCTCAGTTTTGGTTTCCAGTTGTTGACAGTGAATCATTTAATGGCCTAGCCAAGTCCTGTCATCATACGCCACTTGGTGGGCATGGGTCCACGTTGTTTACAAGGTTCACATGTGTTTGCAATAGGTGAGAACATTGTTACCATTTTCTGTGTCACATTACAATGGCATTGCACATTTAGAGCTGTCAAGATCCTGGGGGCAGAGGAAGCTACGGAGCCATTCAACAACCTACTTTTATGCAGCAGATTAAAGAAGGGAAGGTTCAATTTTCCAAACTTGCTGATGCAGAACATGCTGCATGTGAGTATGTGGGGAGAGTGACCTGTAAGAGAATGAACAGACAAATAGTGATGTGGCCAGACTGGTACTCCTAGTGAGTAAGGTGGGATTAGGTGCTGATAGGGTGTTGTACTGAATAGAAGTGCTGGCTGCAGTAATTACCAAAGGAAGAGAAATGGCTTATATAATTCAGTGTCACTAAGGTGAAATAATAAAAGTAAAAATGAAAATACTTAGTCTGGATGAGAGCACAGTCTGAAGAGACTGAGGTCCCCAGTGCAGCCAAGATCCTTGCTGTGCACGTGGATGGGGAGGTGCTCTCCATGCTTCCTCCTCAGTGCCTGCTGCTTCTTGACTGCAGCACAGCACCATCCCAAACCTGCAACAATGGCCTCAAGCAAGAGGTCTCATGGTCTTGAAGTATATATTGTTCTGTCCTCAGAAAACTATGAGAAGAGAGGTATAGTCAGTTAGTCAGCCTAAGTCTCAGGAGACCTAGACAAAGAAAAGTTCATTATTTTGCCTGTCATTCACACCCAGCACTGCCTTGGGAAATCATTTTTCTTAAATCAATAAAGAGCAGCTACACTTCTAAGGGTGCAAGAAAGGAAACGTTTGAAGGCAAGAGCAGTTCTTACAAATTACCTTAGTGGTAGTGATACATACTCTTCAGACTTGAGGAATGTATTTTTCTCCATGTGAGACCTATAATTTAACATCTCCATTAGCACAGACACCAAGAGCTTCCTAAACTAAATAATGGCAATTCACATGCTGAGGAAGCTGGTAACCCACTTCTTAATTTAGCACATTTCTTAATTCAGCAAGGAGATGTCCTTCCCGAGGTGGGAAGCCAGGTGCAATTACCCCTGCTGCCTGGGGTAGCTGAAACCCATGTGCCTCCACTGGTGTCCTCTCACACTCCTTCTTGAGGTGGGGACATTGCAGAGGAAGAGGTAAGCAAAAGAGCAAGGGAAGAGATGGAAGGGCATGCCTTACCTGAGGGAAAACCAAAGATTCTGCCTTCTCTCAAAGTACTAGTTATACATTTAAGAACTGTTATATACTCATGAATATGTGTGTATGTTCATGGACACACAGGGCTGTCAACCAGTTCCTCGTGTCTTCTCCCTCCTTTGCCACGTGTGCTGCAGAACTGTGCAATCTCTGTAGACAAGGAGGGACATGAAGCCTTGAGATTCAACATCAGAGAAAGGGCTATAGCCATGTTTTTACAGGAAGCAAATCAACCTAGAGCTCCCATGGCCTTATGACTACTCTGCCTGCTGATACCTGTCAAAAAGCAAGGCACTTGTGGTACTTAGAAACCTTCAGGAAGAGATGGCAGCTGAACAGGGGTATGCTAATCTGAATCCACATGCTTCATTCTGACAATGCACCATTTCATTACCTATGCCTTTTCAAGATCTCTACATTTCTGCCCAGTTTTGAAGAGTGAGAGGAGAATATTTATGAGCAAAATGTAGACATAAATATACTGAAAGGTTGTGAAATTTTAGACATTAGAATAATGAGCCAAAATACTTGACATGTCATGCCCTCTGAGTTAGGGATAAAGCAGTTACCTAAGCAACTCCTTTCCAACCAATCCAAGACCAACATTATTTATGTCTAACCATATAATTTTAGCTTGTACACGTACATCCTGGCTCCCATCCAGCTACTGAAAAGCTTAACCATATTATAACTGCATTTTGATTATCTATTGCTTGGGGAATCAGCTTCAGGCCTCCCAAAGGCATGAAGGAAACGTGAACAAATGCTGCCAGTATCATGGCAGGCACCATTTCTTCTAAAAGCAATTTAAGAACTATGGAAGAGGTCTCCATCTCTCTTAGATGCATCCTTTCTCCTAGAGCAGTTTCTCCTAGAGCAGGAGTCTTCTCCAGCTGCTGCCTCTGCCCCAGCCAGCCCTGTGCTGGTCCTGTGGGAGGAAATGTTACTATTCAAACGTCATCAATTTGGGAAGAAGAGTCACTTCTGGTGTGCTTGCAGGAGGGGCAGTAAGCTGTTAGGATCGTTGTTTACGGCTGAGTAACAAATTATTCTGTAGGTAGTGTGGCATCAAGGAGTTAATCAGCAGCAAGGCAGAGATTAATATCTAATTGTAGCAACTCCAGTTTAATTTGCTTCCCTTGGTCTAGTGAAACCATCAGCTGGAGCCGTGTGAAGCCTGCTCCACCCAAATCAGGGTGTTTTCAACCAGAAAGTGCCTGCCAATCTGCTCGTCCTGCCTCCCTGTGTACATAGAAAAGCAGAAATAATGTACAACTCTCTGATTCCTAATCTCCAACTTCTAAACTCCTCTGTGCCGAGGGAATTACCCATGATAATATCCTCGATGGAAGCTGTCACCTCCTCAAATCGGTTAGGCATGTTCACACACTGAATAAAAAACCAAAGTGCTTGAACAATTTAAGATTAGTTTCTGCCTCCTTCTGTTGCAGCCATATTCACAGTTCACTGCCTTAGCCAGGCAGGAGGAAAAACTGGATTAAAAGGATTGTTACAGAAACTTTTAACTCTGCATGGAAATACTGTTTCCTTATCTTGCTTTTCTGTCCATCACACTCCACTGCCCTAACTCTGGAGTTAGACCAAACTCAGGGAAAGAATAGGGTAGGCACTGGTGATTAATTTTATACCTGAGAGTCTTGGAAAAAAATTGCAGAAATGTGTCCGCTGTAGCAGCTTTGTTTCAAAAGAATACACTACCGCCACTTCTTACAGTTATTTATTTCTTACGTCCCCACACTGTCTGGGTCTTAAGAAAGGAGCTGATTTACAGCACACCACAGTAGTGGACAACTGGGAGAGGACATGTATGTTTCATTAGCAGCAACAGCAACAGTGGTTGAACTTGCAGGGGAATTTCCAGTAGGCTGGATGAAGACACCCAGATTGGAATTTGGCAAAAAGCCTGGATGGTTTCCTCTACCTTAAGAAACATGATGGAGACCTAAAGGCTTACACTGCATGAAAAAACATGGTCTGCCTAATAGGGAGAATGTCAGACATTCACTAAAGTAATTTGAATTACTTTTCCCCCTGCAAGGTCTTGTCTGCATTAGGACAGTGCCCTTGCCAGCCTTAATTCTAATTATTATGTTTGCTAGAGAAATAATTATTTTTTGGCTCCCAGCTCAGAGTCCTTGACATTAGTTCTCATGCAAAAGCACTGAGAACATTTATAAGCAAGCTGCAGGTATAAACATCCTGAAAGGTTGTGAACTTATGAGAATGCTGGCATTCACACAGTGACCCCAAGCCGTTATGGTGAGGGACTCTAGATGGTGAGCTGATCATTTAAAGTGTCACAGACTACAGCAAGTGCCACATTCAGCCTTTGCTGAAATAGTTACTGGATTCTGAGTGATACCGTGGGGAGATTTGCTATGCAAAATTTACACGCTTTTTTCCGTGTGCGATAATCACTCTTATTTTGTGCTTGTTTCTTTTTAAAGGTGATGAAGACAGTGTTCTTCTGTTGAAAGAATGAGACCACAGCTACTAAAAAAATCAAGAGCGACTGCACACAAAAATCAGAAAATGCCTGAGCTGACCAGATGGTGCCATAATCATAGAATCACAGTGGAGAGATGGCAATTTCTTTCCTTTCTCAGGGCCTCAGATCTGAATGCTTACTCTGGTCAGTGTTGTGATAATCAGCAAACCTTCACCTCCAGACAGAAGAAAGCTGCCATCTAGAAAGGAGGGCTAGGCTGCGAAGGGCCTGGGAGAAAATACTTCCATGACCCAGTAGGAGGGAGTTACGAGCCTGACTCTGTTGGTCTTGCCAGGCAGGACCCTGGTGCTGGTGGCTGACTAGCAGGTCTTGAACTCATCCTCGCTTTTTGCACTCAAATGGAACCTGGAGCTCTACCTTGTTCTCTGTGGATGATGAAATAGCTAAACACTGACTTTCCTGACAGGTCTCAGAGCATTACAGGATTGCCAAGACCAGAAAAGACCTTTAAGATCATATATATCCCTAAGGACTATATCTACTCAACCTTTAAGTACCTCCAGGGAAGGGGACTCCACCACTGCCCTGGACAACCCATATCAATGCTTGATAACCCTTTCAGTAAACAAATTCTTCCCAATATCCAATCTAAACTTCCCTTGGCGCAACTTGTGGTCATTTCCTCTTGCCCTGTCACTTGCTACTTGGTTGAACAGACAGATCCCCACCTCTCTACAACCTGCTTCCAGGTAGCTGTAGGGATTGATAAGGTCTCCCCCTCAGCCTCCTTTTCTCCAGGCTAAACAATCCCAGTTCCTTCAGCCCATCCTCATAAGACTTGTTCTCCAGACCCTTCACCAGCTTCGTTGCCCTTCTTTGGACACGCTCCAGCACCTCAGTGTCCTTCTTGCAGTGAGGGGCCCAAAACTGCACGCAGAGCTTGAGATGCAGTGAATGGTTACCGAACTCCCTCAAACTTCTGGCTGCTTCAGTCTGTACTGTATTCTGATCCGGGGAGAAGGGAGG
>NW_009732298.1:1323-3031 GCF_000703405.1 Apaloderma vittatum | reverse complement strand
GGGCGCTTTTCCGAAGCGCTTACAGGATTGCAAACAGCGCCTGGCTGTGGGCAGGTGGGAATACCCAGAGATGGGCAGTGTCACTCGGCAGGAGGAGCAGGGATGCCCTGGGCACAGCCGCAGTACCACCGTTTCCGTGGCCACGAGCAGCCCGGCGAGGGTTTTCTGGCAGCAGGGCCGGCTGCCGGGGGTGCGTGAGCAGCTCCTCCTGAGCACGGAGATGGGCGGCGGAGAGGGCAATGCTGGGGCTGTTGGCGTGCAGCAGGGGACGGGCGGTGAAGGCTGCTCTCGGGACACGTCATTTGGAGCCGTCGTGATGGAGCTGGGTGGGAAATGCCCTGAGGGACGAGGCTCTGGCACGACAGGCCGCGGGAGCTGCACGTGTGGCTGAAACGCCTCCCGGGTGTTGCGGAGGCTGCTGGTTGTGCTTAAGGCAGCGAGCGAGGTGATCCTTGCGGGAGGTTCCTGAGTGGGTCAGAGCGGGGCAAGACACACGTGGGGACAGCCAAGGCCGGCGCCTGCAGCCAGCAGTCAGCAGCGGCTGAGCCGATCCGAGCTGCGGTGGAGATGAGCTGGGCAGCATCTGGCAAGTCGGTGTCTTGTACGTGTTGCGCAGACTGCGTGCGGGTGAGTGCTGGCGAGGAGGGGAGCGTGAAAGCAGTGTTGAGGGCCAAGGAGCGGGGATGGCAGTGATCACAGACTCATTTCTCAGGTTTCCCTTTTCCTACCCTCAGTGAACGTTCACAGGCTGCATCCAGCGCAGCACCCAAACGCCTCTCCCAGCCTTGGAACAGGGCAGGGAACCTCTGAGCACCCGCCCCTGCCGCAGAAGAGCTTGTGTGGGAGGTGGTCAGTGGCAGTGACCACCCCCAGCGGGTCTGCCTCCCAGCCCGACCAGCACGGCCCAACAGCGACGCCCTGGGCACCACAGGCCACGTGCTCTGCAGAGCAGCACCCCCAGCTCGGGGGGTGTGGGGAGCACGGGGAGGGGGTGCTGGAAGGGCCGGTTGGACAAGCAAAGGCCTGGAACCGTAGAGTGATAGAATGGTAAAATCATAGAGTCACAGAATGTTCATGGCTGGAAGGGACCTCTGGAGATCACGCAGAGCTCACCCAGTGCCACCCCCTGCCAGAGCAGGGTCACCCAGGGCAGCCACCCAGGAACGCGTCCAGGCGGGTTGGAAAGTCTCCAGAGCAGGAGGCTCCACACCCTCTCTGGGCAGCCTGGGCCAGGGCTCCGGCACCTGCACAGTAAAGCTTTACCACCTCCTGTCGAGCTGGTACCACCCACCCCTCAGATATTTCTACTCATTCCTAAGACCCCCTGGGATTTCCTGGCAGAAGAGCAGGGCACCACGTGTGTGCCCCACCGTGAGGCTTGGCAAGAGAAGCCCGCTGGAGGCTCCACACCCTCTCTGGGCAGCCTGGGCCAGGGCTCCGGCACCTGCACAGTAAAGCTTTACCACCTCCTGTCGAGCTGGTACCACCCACCCCTCAGATATTTCTACTCATTCCTAAGACCCCCTGGGATTTCCTGGCAGAAGAGCAGGGCACCACGTGTGTGCCCCACCGTGAGGCTTGGCAAGAGAAGCCCGCTGCCGCGGGTGCCAGCTCGGGGCAGGCTGCCCTGTCCCTGGGCCAGCAGGAGCTGCAAAGAGCCCCGGGGCCAGTTCCCTCGTCCCGGCCTGGCAGCGAGCGGGGCAGCGGA
>NW_009732298.1:0-1303 GCF_000703405.1 Apaloderma vittatum | reverse complement strand
GGGGTGGCGATTCTCCCCAGAGTGCCGGCTGCAAGAAGATCCTCATCGGCCTCCGCTTCCTGCTGTGGCACCAGTCCCCGCACGGCTGCTCTGCTGGGCCCAGCTGGGCTGAAGGCAGGGACGCGGCCAGGCTGCGGGATGGCTGGGCTGGGAAATGTCCGGGAGAGGGATTTCACACGAGTGAAAAGCTCGCGCCTGTGAGCGTGCAGAGTGATGGCACAGGGCAGGGCCCTTGCCCGGCCTCCCGACAGACACGTGAAGGACCCGAGGAGCAAGGTCCTGTCTGTGCCCCTTCTCACCGCACACCCAGCCCCAGAGAGAGAGGGGACATGTCCATGGAAAAAGGGAACCAGAACAACGTCCATCTCTCGCAGCCCTGCCCTGCTGTGGGAAGGAACAAAGCAAAGCTCAGGCAGAGACAGCTTAAACGTAACCACGCAGCGGGTTCGAGGCCACACGCTTTCGGGCTCGGGGACATCTGCCCAGGCCTGCGCTGCTGCTGGTTGTGCTGCTCGTGTGTCTCTGCCCCGGGGCTGCTGCAAACATTCTCCAGATTCTCAGGAAGAGGGAGAATAAATTTATTCTGAACATTCCAGCCGTGGTCTGTGGCTGTTGCTGAGTCCTGCTGCCACTGTGGGCTGGGCCGGGCCGGAGCTGCTCTCCTCGGCCACCGGCCCTTTGGCTCTCTCCCCTTGTGGATTCCATGTCACCGCAGGTCACTTCAGGCGACGTTTCGGAGGGGCCCACGGCCGACCTGGGGAGCTGGTTTCAGTCTCTCAATTTGAAGCAAACACCCAGCGCTCATCCCTCGTTGCTGGGACAGGGGTTTGCTGCCAACGGGGAGGTGCTGCAAGGAGATTTTTTTCTTTAGAATAAGAAAGAACGCACGTTAGCCCTGCAACTAGCCCGGGGATGGCGAGGAAGCCTGGGGCCCGGGAGGGGCCAAGGCAGCAGCCAAGGTCGTGCAGCCCCCGAGGCCGGGGCAGATGCAGACCCTGCAGAACTGGTGCCAGCCCGGTTAAAATCAGCCCAAGTTCCCCTCCATGGTGGGTTTTGCTCGTTTTCTCAAAGCTGGAGTCATCCAGGCATGTGCTGCACACAACCCCGGCCCAGGCCCTGGCCCTGGCCAAGAGGGACCAGAGTCCAGCATCTCCATAGGGAATAACAAATCACAAGAAAAGAGAAAGGAAAACTAAACCTGTCCTCTGGAAGCGTCCAAAGCCAGGCAGGACGAAGCTTTGAGCAATCTGGGCTGGTGGAAGGTGTTTCTGTCTCTGGCAACTCAACGGTCTTTAAGGTCCCT
>NW_009732297.1:0-499 GCF_000703405.1 Apaloderma vittatum | reverse complement strand
GGTGTCTCAGTGACATGATGGCACGCTACTCAGCGAGTACAAATTCTGCTCTAATTTTGTACAAGCTGCACTATTTAACTTATGTTTCACTCTGGCATCCATTACCAAGATTCTTCCTAAAATTTCAGACAAGATGAACTAGTTTGGAAACAGTTACGGTAATTCTAATTTGAGTGCTGGAACCAGGTTCTCAATTTGAGTTAGAAAAACATGCAAGGAAGCAAAATTTCTGGAGAAAATTGACAAGTTTTTATTTCACTGCAAATTTATTTCAATAGTTTATCAGTAAAAAGTTCTTATTTCAATAACTCACCTCAGAGTTGGAGTGTAAATTTTTGTACTTGCCTTGTGAATATTTAGGATTAGTTTTGCTTCTCAGAGGGAAGTAATATTTGAACATACATTTATGGAACTGTCAAATGTAAAGTAGAAAATACCCTGAAAAATTGTATCAGTTGAATTTTGTCATGGGTTAGGGCTGGGCCAGCCTCTAAGACGG
>NW_009732296.1:0-8658 GCF_000703405.1 Apaloderma vittatum | reverse complement strand
CCTCATTCCCTTTTCCTTCCTATTTGGGGGGAAGAGGAGGTTAGAGACCATCTGTCCGTGTTAATGTCCAGCCCAGCCCTAACTTGTGACAACAAGTCATAGAATCACAGAATGTTCGAGGTTGGGAGGGACCTCTAGAGGTCATCTAGTCCTACCACTCCGCCAGAGCAGGATCCCCTAGGGCAGCCACACAGGAACACATCCAGGCGGGTTTTCAAAATCTCCAGAGAAGGAAATTCCATAACCTCTCTGGACACCTTGTTCCAGTGCTCTGTCACCCTCATAGTAAAGAAGTTTCTGCTCATGTTGAGATGGAACTTCCTATGTTCTAACTTAAACCCATTATTTCTTGTTCCGTTATTGCTAGACACTACTGAGAAGAGATTGTCCTCTTTGTCTTGACATCCACCCCTCAGATATTTATATACGTTAAAAAAGACCTCTCTCAGCCATCTCCTTCCAAGGAAAACAGCCCCAGTTCTCTCAGTCTCTCTTCATAGGAGAGATGTTCAAGTCCCTCAATCATCCTCATAGCTCTCCGTTGGACTCTCTCCAGTAAGTCTCTGTCTCTCTTGAATCGGGGAGCCCAAAACTGGGCACAATATTCCAGGTGTGGTCTCATTAGGGCAGAGTAGAGGGAGAGGAGAACTTCCCTAGACCTGCTGGACACACTTTTCGTATTGCATCCCAGGATCCTACTGGCACTCTTGGCCACAAGGGCACATTGCTGTCCCACGGACAACTCGCTGTCCACTAGGCCTCCAAGGTCTTTCTCCACGGGGCTGCTTTCCAGTAGGACATCCCCTAATCTGTACTGGTGTCTGGTGTTATTCCTCCCCAGATGCAGGACTCTACACTTGTCTTTTTTGAACTTCATGAGGTTCCCCTTTGCCCAGCTCTCCAGCTTGTCTAGATCTCTTTGGATGGCAGCACAGCCTTCCTGTGTAGAATAGAAGCTTTTTCTATTGTCGCCTTGCATTCAGTTAGTTTGTTATTCACTTATAGTTTAGCAAACTTACTTTTTAGAGACTGTAGATGGTATAGTTCCTGAGTTGCAAACATGAATTTAGAAAGAAAGTGCTTTAATGCTTCCATTTTAATTTTCAGCTTTTTACAAAAGTAGTCAGCAGCCCCATGGAACAGAAGACAGGTGACACAGTCACCATGATGCTGCAATTAGTACTTCTTAAATATGATTTTCTGATTGAAATGTTCCAATGCACTATTGCAATTTTTTTAATAGAAAATTTGAAAACTGATTTGAGGATTTCTTATTAAAAATGTAGTAATAAACTTGACTGAGCTCTAATTTAAAAGGTTACTAGAAAGTGAAAGATAGCCTTGGAGTTACTAATATCAGTGAAGGAGTAGTAAGATATGTTGTACTGTGGAGTGCAGAAAGTAAAAATCCTTGTCCCTAAATTGAAATCTGTCTACATTAAATTACATAAATACAAATTCCCATTGTAATCAAAAGACCGTTATCTCATGCACATAGCCTGTCTCCTACACAAAGTGTTTAAGACAGTTCAAATAATTGCTCTTGAAAAAATCCCATTCTCTGTATCTTCAGTGCTAAATTTATCATCTATTTAGGAAAAAAAAAACAAAACAAACAACCAGAACCTGTTATCTATGAATACATCATGACTAGATTTCTGACAGAGTAGGCCTAATCTAAGACAGAAATTAAACTAGAAGTTGTTTTATATATAGTTATTTTTGGGTGTTTTTTTTTTTCCCAGTGTAACCTCATAAAATTCTAGTATCTGGAGCAGTTATCCACACTACAAATACAGAAACAGCAATTGAATACATGTCCTGATCCAGCTCAGAGACTGATCTGAATGTCTGTGGGTTTTTTTGGTACCTCTGACTACACCTTTCCAAAGTCACAACATATACCTATCTTGTAACAGCAACCTCACTTTCTTATTTCCTGGATGTGCCATTTGTTTTTCTTTACTCATTATTTAATAATAGTTAAATTTCATTGAACTTCATTTTATGAAAAACTTCCTAGGAAATAAAAAATATATATACACTGATGTTTCAAATGAAGACAGAGGCCTAAATACTATGTTATACTTCCCACATGTAATTTTCTGAGTTCTAACAGCAGGTTCTGCAACTGCTCTAGATGCAGTTTTACTTTACTGTGTTTCGTATTGAACCAAACTTTAAAGTATAAGCAAATGTAGCGCTATTGTTTCCAATGCGATAGCTTCATGAATATCAGGTATCTGCAACACTCATTTTACCCCTTAGATTACGGGTTAGAAAATCCAAGCCATACTGCCTTTCTTTATATAATGTGATGAATGCTGTGTAAATCAAGTGCCAGGCCACATGTTTATTAATTATTAAATATTCCTTCTCAAAACTAGATCTTTATTATGTATGTTTGTATGTATGTTATGAATGAACTCTTAATTAGTTTTGTTGTTTCATATTGTTTTAAATCTTTATTTTCAATTTAAATTGCTATTTTATCCCTCTCCTTTTGTGATTTTAAATATTACCTCTTGAATAGCTTCTATGGTGTTACTGACGTGGCATATCTTAACTTTTCAGTCTGATTCACTAAGTGCAACATCCCTTGCTGATTGTGCCAGATGGGGTTTTTTTAGCTATTACCCAAATACTATATGTCACAGAAAATCAATACAGATTTATAAATTTGATATAAAATAATGATGCATAGTAACAGCAGCTAATATCCTTGAGTAATAATTCCATCAGACAATAGGAAATTTTAAAATAATAGCTTATATGTTGGTTTTTTGTGAAATGCTATTGAAAATGTAAACCCAATAGATTTTCTTCCTATATGACAGGAACTTTGAGATATTCATCACATCAAAGAGGTATTAAGGGCTAGGCTTGAGGTCTTCCTGAGTTTTCTGATTGGAAGGTCTCCTGCATAGAATATTTAAGTCAGTTTGTGCACACTACTATTGGGTCCACCACAATATAAGTCATCTGACCTGCATTAAGTAAGTAGAATACAATAAGTTGCCTTTTTTCCTGTAAATGTAATATTTAGAAATAAAAGGTTCCAATTCAAATATTTCTTTGTTTTCTTTTATAAACTTCCTTTCAGTCATTTTATGCAAATGCAGTCTTTGTATTTATGTGTCAGGCTTATATTTCAGTGGCCAAAAGTTGTAGTACTGCTTTTGCTCCTTCATTTCACATTCTAGCCTTCAGGGACCTTTATTTTGGATTTTTCTCCATTGCAAGTGACATTGGTTCTGCTGTCCTTTAAACAACTTTTCTTGAATTCTGTCTGATCCTAGAGATTTGCTACTTTTGAATCTTCCCAATTAATTTAATCCTTTAGCCACACAGACCCTGCAGTCATCTAGGATAAAGTATTTTTGCTGTCTGTGCCAAATAGTAAGCTGTTGGTGTTCTCTTTTGTAAATACACTCAGAAGCTTTTATTAAATGTGCTGATTATAACTTTCTGTTCTTTTCAAAATGTTATTTCTGTTTGATATTGCTTGAAAACTGCTTTACCTAGAGAATTTTTTTTAGGACACACATAATGGTAGCACAGATGAGATTTATGTGTTTAGCACTCATATGCAACAGGTTACAGATATCTGCTGTGTTCTCTTTTCTTTCACCTTCCTCATTAAGTTTTTCCTCTCTATTTCAAGCTTTTCTTCCCTTTCTTTTCTGCTTTCCTGCATGATCTACCTGTATGAGTAAATTGACGGCACGATACATTTATATATATATATTACTTCCATGCAGCCAAGCTATATAGAACTATGTAGAAGAGAAACCTTAGTTATTAGTCTATAGAGGGTGAACTGGAACCAAAATCTGGATTTTGCTTGTTCAGAATGTGCTGTGAGGTTGATTAAAAGGGAACAAGTAAAAACATATGGAAGTAAAAGTGAGGGAAGAGAAAGTCATATAAGGCTCCATAAGATCAATTTTATTGCAATTTGGAAGCCAATGAAGGTCTGATAGAACAGAATGAAATGTGAGCTTTTTTGTTGTTTTAGGAACTCTGCGATGGTATGATGAACAAGACCAAGCTGATAAGTAGATTTCTGGTGACAGTCAATGGGAGTCAAATTACAATAGTGTAGTGGTAGTAGAACAGATGAACAAATTAAGACTACTTCACTGTCAAGTACACATTGTGAATATTTTATAAAGAAATAAAAAGAGCACTAGGCTGTTACTGAATATTAATCTAAGAAACCTCAAAAACCGACATTTTCCTGAGTAGTTACTAAGATCAAATGTTTGGAGTTAAGTAGTTACTAAGATGAAATATTTGGAGAAAACTTAGAGAATAATTGACTGCTAAATAAAATATACCTATATAAATACAACAATCATGAAATGAGAGAGCCTTGTAAAGAAGAAAATGTCTATTAGACGGGAACATTACTTGCTTTTGGAAGCATACAACTGGTGCCAATAAAGAACAACCAAACAAAAAAAATATATCAGGTCAAATACCTAAAGATATCAAAAATTAAAATTCAACCTAAATAGTATTTCCTATATTTTCTAAATTGTCTGTTTGGAAGTACTGTCTGGATTTGGCCTGCAAGTTTCATTTTGCGTAGTGGAAAAATAGATGGCAGAGAGGATAATCACCCATTTGCAAAGCACATGGATGAAAGGATCAAACAGGTAAGGGACAATCGTTTGGTTTTTAGATTGTGGTTTGGTTTTTAGATTGAATGCCAACAAGAAAATGCACCATGCATGAAAGCAGAATTCGTAGACTTCAGCTGTCAAAACAGTATTTGCTGCTTGTCTCATCAGCCTGGGAAGTTCACAACAGCAGTCTTTGAGGCACATTATTACACGTAGTTGTTTAGAATAGAAATTGATAATAAATTATGAAGTGCATAAGTAATACAAGACAGCTACAATTATACCACAGAAAGTTTCAGTCTTTGTGTTGGAGGGCATTATATATAGATAATTAACTATGAAGTACTGAACAATAAATACGGTTATTATTACAACAAAAGACTAAAAGCTTTTTGACACACTGTAGACTGTTACCCAGAAGAATGACAAATTGCTGGGATTTATAGCTTTTAGGTATTTAATAAAAACATAGGCAGAAGAATACATTATTCTGCTATCAGGAAATAATTGAATTTTCCTGTTTCCCAGGAATCAGACACTGGTGGCAATTTCAATTTAAAAGCCAGTAGAAGGTACTTTTTACAGAGAATCTATATTGCAGATGGTATGTAGGCAACGTCTAACTTTTGCTAGGAATACGATCTCAAAAGTTCATAAAGTAAGAATCATAATGACAGTAAACTAGACTGGAAATATTTATCATTCAAAGAGCTTGCAGAGATTTAGAGCAACTAGCTTCATAAATAGAAATGTGGAAAGAAATTATCTGACAAAATTGGAAAGTGATCTGACAAAAACAATACAGTCAGGAGTGCTAGCTGCAGTTTTAAGTGCTGTCATTGATCTTACATTGAGGACAACACAGTGACAGAGAAAGAAAAAAGTATTCTTTTAAAAAGTGCCTGTTTGAAAAATTCTTTGTTGATGTAAAATAACCATGAAGAATGCAGCCTACTCTTCTGTAAAATAGGAATGATAATTTGCTCTAAAACAAAGACTGTAATTTTAAATTTTGGGACATAATATCCTCTACCCTTTCAAAAATGTATGTTTTTTTTTTTAAAAAAAACTCTTTATCTTCAGGGTCTCATAATAATTACATTTGAAATTCAGGTGGTAATGTTCCTTCTTGAAATATCAGAGATCACACCCCAAATAACTCCCACAATCTATCACTTTTCATTAAAGGTAAAAGAAATCTTGCACTGATATAGAATCACAGAATCACGGGGCAGCTGAGGTTGAAAGGGATCTCTGGAGGTGAGCTGGTCTAAGTTTGTTTCTTATGCTGGGCCACCTAGAGCTTGTTTTCCCAGGACTGTGTCCAGGTGGGTTCTGAGTAGCTCCAGTGAGGGAGATTTCCCAGCTTCTATGGGAAACCCGTGACAGTATTCATCCACCCTGACAGCAAAAAAGTGTTTCCTTTTCAGATGAAGTGTTCACTGGACACCACTGAAAATACCCTTCTTCCACCCTCTTTGCACCTCCACTTCATGAATTTAACTGTTCTGTCTGTCTGCAAGACAGATGGCTTAGAAAGGATACTGCACGTGTGCATGTATATGAATCTACTGAATGCAAAAGTTAATTTCCCATGTTGTAAACTATAAAGGATTTTTACGTATTTTTATCATATCTTTTAAGTGATGGGCTTCAATTCTGTGTAAACCTTGCTTGAGTTCTACTCTGCAAATGTTTTTTCTGCAGTTTCTCTTCCACAACTTTTCTACAGCAACTTTTTTAACAAATATAAAGAGCTGAAGGATCATCTTTTTCAAATTAATGATGGTTCTCAGTGTAACTTAGAAGAAGTAGTTCCTCAGAAAGAATTTTATTATTTTAGAACTTAAAGGAGACAAGTGAAAGAAAAGAAATTATATAAAACCTTGCCTGTACTCTGTGTGGTTTCTTACTATGATCTACATAAAAATTCTTCAGACGTTAAAAATTTGTTATAGTTATTAAAGTTATTATCAGAATAAACCCATCATAAGTAAATATTTTGTGTTATGTTTGTAATCAGAGTTTCTGTGTTAAACCTTGAAAATTGCATTTTCGGTAGAAACACCAATTGAATTTCAAATCTACTATGGTGCAGGGCAAAGAAACAGAAATTTCTCAGTTTTAATCTTACCTTTTGAAATTACTTTCTTTATGGCTTTTGGCAAGTCACTTAGGGTCTCTGTCTCAGTAGATTTGTATTTTTCTACTACCTTAAAAGTTTCTTCTGAGTGTTAATTAACCAACATCTATAGAAATTTTTAAATTGTAGACTATGCTATACTGATAAAACTATCATTTCATTATATAGTATGCCACTCAGCTGTATAACTTGCATTTCCAGATGTGAAATAGCCTTATCCCTTTTCCCCTGAACAGGGATATTTAGCTAATCAATTCATCTCTCCAAATGATTTTAAAAACCTGCCAATTCACTACAGAAAATCTCCTTTGTCAAATTCAAAGGTTTTGGTTTGGCTCTTGAGCAAACTCAATGCAAGAAGGACATGGATCTGTTAGAATGGGTCCAGAGGAGGGCAAAAAAGATGACCTAAGGGCTGGAGCACCTCCCCTATGAGGACAGGCTGAGACATTTGGGATTTTCAGCCTGGAGAAGAGAAGACTCTGGGGAGACCTTTATAGCAGCCTTCCAGTACCTAAAGGTGGCCTACAGGAGAGCTGGAGGGGGACTTTTTTTTAAGGGAGTGTAGCAATAGCACAAGGGGCAATGGTTTTAAACTAGAGCAGGGTATATTTAGATATCAGAAAGAAGTTCTTTATTATGAGGATAGTGAAACACTGAAATGAGTTGCCCAAGGAGGTTCTGGAGGCTCCATCCTTGGAGGCGTTCAAGGTCAAGCTTGATGGGGCTCTGAGCAACCTGCTCTAGTTAAAGATGTCCCTGTTTACTTCATGGGATTTTGACTAGATAACCTTTAAAGGTCCCTTCCAACACAACACCTTCTATGATACCATGATTCTATGACTGATTCTATGATTCTGTGATGTTTACTATTTCCTTATGTCACATCTACTTCTGACATTTAGATCAGTACTGTCCTTTACTTACTCTAGACTCATCGCAGAACGTTCTCCAGCCTTTGGGTTCTAAATGCAAGTGTCAGATACTCTGTAGTTGCACATATGACTTGCCTGTTTCTCTGTGACACTATCTACTGGTTTTGTATTGCTCAATGCAAGGTTTACCTACTTCAAATGAAAAAAAGCATATATGCTTTCTTTACTTTCCTCCCTGATTTAAAATATGCAAATTTCTCTTGAAAATAACACTGGAAACTGAGGTTATGTTACTTTTAGGAAATCAAATATCATTTATTCCTAAAAAAGAAACAGAGACTGAGCAATTTAAAGGGCAAAATGTTGCACTAGGAAGTTGACCCATTCTTCCTCTGTTATTACTACTTTTAATGAATCCTTCTAAGATCTTGATCCTAAACCACTGAAGTTAATGGGAATTTTATCATTAATGTCTACAGTAGAAATGGATAAGTCTAAGGGAGCAAAATAGTATTTTTTAAAATGCATTGGTTAGCCAAGTTGACTCTAAAATTAGTTTACTTTGGACCAAAAATATTTATTGTATATTATGATCTCCAGTTATGACAGTTTCTTGTACAACTATGTGGAAAGCTAAAGTTACCATTAGGAATAGGTAGGTTAGATTCACATTTGGGTTCCACGTTGGCAACAATATTTTTCTGGATTTTTTAATTCAAACTCTTGTGTACCAAAAAAGCACACACAAGTTCAAATTCATTGCTCCACAAGACAGGCCATCGCACTAGCAATACAGTTACTTCAGGG
Source organism: Apaloderma vittatum (assembly GCF_000703405.1). Lineage (NCBI taxonomy): Eukaryota > Metazoa > Chordata > Aves > Trogoniformes > Trogonidae > Apaloderma > Apaloderma vittatum. The sequence continues at coordinate 205 of NW_009732296.1, read as the reverse complement.
CAGGAGGAAAACAGGTGTAGGTCAGGACAGGGGTGTGCTGACAACGTACTGAATATCCTTCCTAACAAAAAGTTCAGAAAACTTCAGCTTGTTTCCACCAGCACTCTGATTTCTAGGTTCCTCAGAATCACAAAATTCATAATTTCTCAAAATCATAAAAATGTTAGTTGAAAGACTGTCGTGGTTTAACCCTGGCCAGCAGCCA
>NW_009732295.1:0-5233 GCF_000703405.1 Apaloderma vittatum | reverse complement strand
ATTTTAAACCACATGCTGTCCCATAAATGCCGTATTTGTGTGGCGAGGAACTTACCTGTTTGCGGGACTTCTCTGCAGAATACTGCATCCTGTCAACCCTTGAATTTGATTGATGATGAATGTAGTCTGCTCTCAGGAACTCATATATGATCCCACTGACTTCCAATTTTGGCACAGAATGCACTGAATTTTTTTTAAAAGCATATAAAATTAGTCTCATATTATTTTTATAGCAGTGAATTAATGTACACTGAAGATACAGGTTTGTACTTTGAAGTGGACTCCATGAACACCACAGTAAACGCAAGATTTGGATTTCCAAACATTTCTTAATTTACCTAATTTTGTTATATTCTTCTCCACATGTTTGGTAGTTGCAAAGTTTGTAAAAAAATCATGTATTTATATTAAATCACAAATTAATACCTTTCTGTATTCCTTTAACGTGTGTTGCTATTTAAAATACTTTAATATTTAGTTGTTCTAAGTAATGTAGATAAATTCTGTCTTGACAACCAACAGCTTTCCTTTTTTTCCACAACTCCCACATAATACATAATGAGATCACAAATTTGGGTCTGTTGAATCTCAGGACAAAGAGCAAAAGGTAGAGGGAAGCAATCAGCAATTTGTTCAGTACGAAAAAATTGTTTCGTTATTTATATGAAGATTAAGGTTAGTCAAAATATACAATATTTAATGCTGTACAAAACACTATTATAGACATTATTTATGTTTTGCAAAGTATCATAGATTCTTAATTAATCAACATGATCTCAATGTATAGAACTAATCAGCACAACTCTGCTTATATATTGGAACTGCAGAGCATCTTGCAAGTACTGTCATTCTGAGTAGAAATTCGGGCAGTTTGTCAAGTGTAAGTATAAGAGTTTTCTTTAAGTTTGCTCTTTTTCTTCTCTGGTTTTCTTACCTCTTGCATTGTTTTTTCATCATTTTATCTTCTATTTCTCTGAGCTATTTTTCTGATGAAAGCCTTAAATCTGAGACCTATTTAAGTTGTTTCAGTTTAAATGCATAAAAGTAAATAATTTGCAGTTATGTAATTATTGTCACTCCAAATAGCTGTGTCTTTGTGATTTGCTTTATAACTACTGTCACTTTACAGTGACTACCAGGCATTCAAATACCAGTACTCTGGCTGAGAGCCATCATTAGCAAATCAAAGCAGATGTATTTGTACACGTATTTTTTCTTCTCAGTCCTCAGAGCTCTCTGTACTGCTGCCACTTTAGCTTTTGACTCCTGACCAAACGTTAGGTTGCCTAGTAGCAGACATCGTTTTGTCTCCATACTGAGATTTTTTTGCAAGTACATTCCTAATATTAGGCACAGAAAAATGATGTCTAGAGTGGTTTTCTATAGTCTTCAAGAGAGCCCAGTGGCAAAGCCATGATTCAGATGAATTTGTCTGAGTCGTGTTCTGGAGACATCACCCTTATTCCTGTTCCCTGGATTTCTCTCTGTACCAGGTGCTGTCTCATCCTCAAGCGAGGAAAGGTAGCAGACTTGCCCTCAGCAAGTACTGCAGTTTCCCACTAGAATAAAGTTGTTGGCAGCTAGATTTCTTCGACTGTTACATGCAATTTTCTCACAAAACTACTTTTTCCTTGCTCAGTAAGAATCTTCAACAAGGAAATACTTTGATTAAGAGTTCTTGAAGTGAAATGTGTGAGATGTGATTTAGTAACTACTTCACCAGAGACTTGAGGAAATGAGCCACCTACTCCAGGCCACAGCTCTCTGTCTGTTGGAAGAATACAAAATAGTCTCTGTCTTTTAACCTTTTGTCATCTGTTTAGATTGTATGACCCTTGGCATGCAAGTGGTGCTCTGCAAAATATAGGTCCTCATTTCAATTGGAGAACCTTCAGGACTGAATTAGTTACAAGGCTCCGAAAGAATAGGGACAGATATTAGGCAGATTAAACATTGCAGAAGTGTCAATCACTGAAAGGGTAAAAGGATTTTTAATAGACGATTTTCTCCAAAGAAATGAGGGGAAGAAGAGCATGATTCTCTGTAATCATACCTACATATTAACTCAGTAATAATCATATATTTGGCCAGTGAACTTGCATTTCAGACCTGGATTTTATTTAGCTGAGACTACAGTCAATATCAAGACTCACTTCTCTCTCCCCAGCTTATTTTTTAAGTTCTGTGTAGTGAAAAATCTAGAATAGGTTAATTTTTGCACCCTTCTATGGTGTTCATGCACTAAGGACATCAAATTTGTGTCATTACTTTATTTTCTACTGTAAATGCTGACATCTGGATTGCGTAGATCACCAATGTGTTTATTTTTTTAATTGTCTGGAACGTCCAGTTTGGCAATAAAAGTCGAAGATTAAAAAAAATTATCCTAATATTCTGGGAAGACATAAAATTCCAAATCCAATTTAAGGCATGATTTACTTCAACAGAAGATAAAAATGTACAATAAAACTCTAGGTCTCTTTCTGTTTGATTTTTTTCCTGTTCTCTTGTCCCCAACAGCAAATAGTGTGCAGAAATTAAAGTGTCCTATTCTAGAATATGGAATAGGATTCATTGTAGTGTGATATAGAGTGGAAGAATCTGGAACTTTATTAATTGATATGGTAATGATTTTTTTATTAAAGGCTAAATAAAATAATTTCAGTATGCATTTGAGAGAGGAAGGGGAAAGAAGGTGGTAAACAAGTAAATAAAAAAATAAGCCATTAGGAAGAACCAAAAAAGCCAAAGTCAGAAAGAGAGTAAATGAGTAATTCTGCAGAATGGCAACTTTTAATCTGATTCATTGTTGTTTTGGTTACTTAAGTCCCAGTTTTACACAACGTCTTGTGCATTCTACCTTGCCTTGTAAATCATGCTGTACAGGTAGCTCTGATGTATTTAAAAGCTTTCAGATTAAAAATTTCTGTAAAGAGTAAAATGAAAAAGTGATTCTGACAAATTTGCTTTCAAAAATTTCTTTCAGTAGGACAGCCAAAAGTTATAGACATAATAGCATTTAATATTTATTGACTTTTACCAGCAAGGAAAATATTATCTCAACAATATTTCAGAAGATCTTCTATGAAAAGTTAATGCATTATATATCTTTAGATCTTATAGCCATTAAATGTGCCATTTGCCAACATAAATGCTTTGATTCTGAGACCCACAAAAATGTCTTTTCAAAAGGACAATAAAATTTCAGACGAAATATTTTTATTAGAGATTTGGTTATTGTAAAATTAACTGCTATAACTACATTGGCAACTTCAGGGATTTGGAAAGCACACTAAAACACACTTAACCTGCACTAATTGCAGGTCTTGTTTTTTCTCCTGGTCTATCCTAGCTTATCTTGCAAGGATATAAATTTAAAAACTTGGCAATTGTCTGTGGTGGCATAGTACAATATTCTTTGAGCAAGAGTATGAAAGCCAGAAGATTAAAATAGTATTGTGAAACACTGATGTCTAAGTGCTGCATAAACAGTCATTCTTGTGAAAAAGAGCTTCCTGACACAATATACATCTCCATTTCTTTTCCGTATACACAAGCAGCAGACAAAGCTCAAAGCCAGTCATTTAAAACTTTGGGCTTTGAGAAAGGGCAATGCAATACCTGATGCAAGTGTTCAGTAGACAGAGATGTGTCCCTCTGACTGTATTGAGAGCATCCCTGCCTTGTGGAAAACTTGAATTAGTTTCAAGGTATCCCAGGTATTGTACCACTCCCAATGTTTGCTGTTCATGTTTCAGGGGTGGCAAAATTGAAATGCTGAATCTGTAATCTTAAACTACCCATTGTGTCCAGCAGATTAAAACAAGAACCCAGGAGAGTTCTGTCCTGCGACTAAATCTCAATTTTTTTTCCCTCAGGAATACACTATGTCCTTTGCTACAACTGCTTTGATATTAGTGAGTCTTTAAATAAACTGTTGTGAGAGTCTAAAGGAGGTGATCATGACTATTTTGTTTAGACAAAAAAAGATGAACCACAACCAGTCACAGAATGTTCATACAGAAATACTGATATTTGTTGCTTGCTGTTTATATTCCTCAGCAAATTTGCTATAATAAAAAAAAAAAACACAACTGTATGATGCCCTTTAAAATGTACATATTCTGCATATATAAAGGTATACACAAATCTGAGTATCTAGATAAGTAATCAATACTGTACAAAATCCACCCTTCCTTCTCTCCAGTGCATGGGAGCCTGTAACCACTTTGCCTGAGGTCACTTCCAGGGCAGTACTTAAACAGTAAGCTCTGAGAGCTCAGGAGTGCTCTTGCAGACAGCATAACATGTCTCTAGGTGGTTTGTTGAAGTTAAGACTGAAACTGAACTTTCACAGTGCTGAACCAGATTTACTCACAATAAGATCCTTACTTTTAACAGGCACGTGTGTAAGACAAATATGTGTCAGAGAGTAGAAGTAGCTGAGCAACTGTAACTGGTAGGTTGCGGAGAATCCCATTTTCCACTCATGACATTTGTAACTAAATTGAACTCTTTTGATGTTTTGATAGATGAATATGATAGAAAGGTTAACCATGAAATTCAAAATAAGCAGGCAGTCACACCATATTGGGGTTATCTATTGCAAGCAATACAAAGTACACAGAACACATCAGACTCAACAGAAAGAGCAAGAACTTTAATGACATGATGTTGGTACTTTATTCTTTCAGTTGTGTAACAGGCTACATTGTAATAGTGACAGGATACCCTTCAGCTGTCCTGGAAAGTAGGAATAGGGGAGTTTATTTTATGGTGAGTCTATAATGAATGTGTTATTCATACTGCCATTTGTTTCCTCTGTCCACAGAACACTCTTAACATACTTCTGGATAGACTAACAACACAAATAACTTGCTCTCTGTTTTCAGCTCCTAGGAAAGTAAGGGCTACTGTGAATTCTTCATACAGATTTTATGCTCTAACAAAGCATTATCTTTGTTTCTAACAAACAAACACTGATAGCCACAATGAACGTGCCTAATAACTTAGATGTATTTTTTTTAGAACAGGACCCAAGAGTGCCCTATTCACTGCCTGATTAGGGGAAGGAGGAGGATTCCCAGCTCATATCAACTGTACTGCTTAAAAAATGATGCTTTGCTGCTTCACATGCAGTTTATTTGAAGAAGTAAGAAGAATGCTTACATGATGGAGATACTGCAGATCCTAACTAAATGACCTCCATTATTATTGTCTTTATTAATAAAAT
>NW_009732294.1:26569-60879 GCF_000703405.1 Apaloderma vittatum | reverse complement strand
CTTCCCCCAGCTTTATATGCTGAACATGACACCATATAGTACAGAATATCCCTTTGGTCAGTCGGTTGCAGCTGTCCTGGCTGTCCCCAACCTGGGGTGGGATGAGGAGCAGAAAAAGCCTTGACGCTGTGCAAGTACTGCTCAGCGATAGCTAAAATATCCCTGTGTTATCAACACTGTTTCTAGCACAAATCCAAAACACAGCCGCTTACCAGCTTCTGTGAAGCAAATCAACTCTACCCCAGCACAGCCTCCACCTTGGGAAATCTGAAAATCCGATGAATTCTAGATTAAGTGCAAATAATCCCAATGAATGTGGTTTTTTTGCAGAGGTTTTTTTTGAGGAAGCACTGGGCAATTTGAATGGTTTGGTCTAGTTAATATTTATGTTTCTTCTGGGTTTGCACAGGAACATGATGCGTACTACTGGAAATAATAAATGTCCACCTGATATGAAGGGAATTTTCAGACCTTAAAATGTATCAAGCAGAACATCAATTCTTCAAGTGCTATTTGCTTGGTGTGAGATCACTAGAGCACAAAACTGTTCTGATCTAATTATAACGAACATTTTGAGCCAGTTCTTTTACCTTTGATTAGTCTCAGAGAAAAAAAAATGTTCCACAATTATTGGAAATTACATAATTAAAAACTCCTCCAACATAATTAAGAGTCCTCATGTTTAGATTAAACGTAATCTATTTCCTGGTGAAAGCACTCAAATCTAGAAAGTGAAAGGGTCAAGGGAAAAGAAAATTAAATTAAAATAACCCCATGCTTCACAGGATTATTTTTTCCTTCGCTCTGATTCTTAGAAAGGCTTTAGAAAGCTGTTAAGGTCTTCAAAAGGAACATTAAATTTGCTATTGATTATACTTAGCTCTTTTTTTTCCCACTTTTCAAGAGGAAATATATGAAATCCACAATGCTTCTAGTAAGAGAATAGCGATTGTCATCCATACTGTTGCATCACCAGCTACAGCATTCACATATATTCCTTCAAAAGAGATGTATAGCAGCTAGCACAATGAATGCACTTGGGATCATACCAAAGTTTGACCCTGTGTCCTCTGAGCATACAGAATTCCTTTAATTACTTCTACTGGTAATCAGAATATGCCCTCAGCCTCCTCTAATGAAAAGCAAGCCAGAGTTGTAGGACACTATCTTACCGTCTCTTTCTCTTCAAACTCTTCTACTAGTGAACCTAAAACCCAAACCCATCAATTTCTCTCAGACTAGGAAATCCCTGTGATTTTATGCCCCATTTCTTCACTCAGAACTTTATGCCCAACATCCTCATATTTTGACATGAATATATTTTGTAGTCTGTCAAAGATCAGTCAAGATCTTCATACAGCATTTCAACATGACATAATAAAAAGCTACATCAGCATAGTATTTCTTTTACTACATTTTTGCCAGAATCTCCTTTTTTTGCTCCAAGGTGATTGAAATAGTTTTGGGTTTTTTCTGAAGTGTTGCAATCCTTCAGGAACACAGTCTGAAATGGGAGAAAATATTGCTAAAATAGAGTTGCACAGTAGTTAGAGAATCTTCTTCAACCCTGTTCTTCATGTTCCACCTTCTCAGTAGAGCACAAATTATTTGTGCTTCTTTTGTTGGTCATGGAAATTTGCACTTCAAAAATATTTCTGCTTTTTATGAACGTTGCTGCCTTCAGGTATTGTTTGTTGAAATAAAAGAGAGGTTTAATCCCTTCTTGTGTATTATGGAGTGACCTAGAATACTGCAGATTTTCAGAATAAATTGCTTTCCTTATTAACATATTTTCCAAGACATTCATGGAAGATCTACGTGTTTTATCAAGTGCTATGTATATTTATGGACAGAACAGGTTTACATCAACAGTGATATAAGTGTTCTATGTTTTGATGATTCTCATTTTTTAATCTTCAGTTCAATTTATGGCATCAGCTGACCATTTTTAGCTTCAGTTCAGTGTTACAATGACCTTGTGAGTGTACATGTCTCTTGCACTGCAGTCTAGTTCTGCAAGGGATCTCACACATTTTTATGTATTGGTAGATGTGTTTACCGGTGTGCTTATAAGTCATTCAAGCCATTTTGGTTCAGTCAGGGACTGGAATTGAGAAGAGAAATCTAAGAAAACTCACTGAGAACTGGTGCATCACCTGTGGTCTTGTGCTGTTATAGCATCAGAGATGCTGAGTGCCCCTTCCCTGCCCTCTCAGCTCAGCTGCCCCAAGGCCCTGGAGGGGATAGGAGCAGTTCAAGTCATCCAGGTTAAATGCTGAATACAAGAGATGCATGTTCTCTGTCAGGTAAAGAAGCTCTGACTCCTCAAAACCAAAGTCATTCATTTCTCATTGTTGAGTCATGGGCCTGAGAGAGTTGTGATGGTTTCTTACATACACCTAAGCTCAGAAAAGCAGCGTATTTTCATTCTTACTTCCAACATAGGTCAATAGCATTATACACTCTTTTCAGCTGCTTTTGTGTTAGCAAAAATGCTTACCTGTTATTTTCTTCACTAGTGGCAGAGACAAAGAATGGAAACTTTCAACACATATGATTTTTTTTTAAAATAAAAGTTATTAATATCCAGGAACAACATTTATTATGAAATATTTATGAGTTGAAGTCATATCTACAGGTTCATACCATTTGCAACAAATAAGATTCCTTTCTTCCATTTCACCAAAGATTTGTAGACAAAAAAGATAATAGAAAACAATGGATTTTTTTATGTCTTCCATGGTAACAGACTGAGTAGGAAACAAAAATGAGACAAGCAGACAAAAGAATTAGAAAGGAAACAGTTTGAGGTCTGTCTATTTGCAGAAACAGACCATCTGTAGCTAATTCAAATCATCTAAATTTGACAAAATTCATACGACAAGTCATTATCTATCATCTCCCAGAAGGAATATTAATTTACCTGGATTTATATTCCATTGTCTGAAAAATTGTCTACAGTATTTTTTGAAACTAATGGTGCCTGTTTTGAATACCAAACAGAGAATACAGGCAGCAATAGTTTTACAAATGTGCAATAGAAATACCTTTGAAAATTATGTTTTGGTTTATTAGCCTTCTACATTTAAGCATATTCACATTCTTCCTTCCATTATGATAGAACTACTTGGGTTATATTCCCAAGTGGAACTGTAAAGTATTTGCAGAATGAATAATTTTAAGGGGTGACCTATTAAAAACATACAAAGACATAGCCTAGTTGAGTATTAAATCATTATTTCAGTTATTTATTTTTGTCTCTAGTTGTAGAAGGTCATCGTATTAGAATATTACAGTCATCCAAATTAATATTAAAATATGAAAATATTTATATTTTTAAATATTGAATGTTTCATTTTGACCACTGGAAACCTATTCTTTATCACCCTTTATCATTAAATCCAGGTTGAGTCAGTCAGCCTATTTGCCCACCTGAAACAGAAAATCAATTAGGCCAAACTTTGTTCTTCTAAATCAAACCTGATATTAGATATTCTTAACTGAGTTTCATTTTAAAAAAAAAAATGTTGGTGTTGAACATTAAGGAAAAAATCCATGTGTTTGTTTTATTAATTTTTTTCTTCCTAATAATTTGACATACATGTATTTTTCTCTCTTGATTGATATCAAATGATACTAAAGTGAACAAACTTCATACACAAGTACTGAAGTTATAGATGGCATTTTCTGTGAAAAAAAAATTGAGCCTTTCTAATGGATAGGGCATATACATATATAAAGATATATTCAATCATTTTAGTCTAACATAGTTAATCTTCCCTATTTGTACTATGCTTAGAGCATATATACCTGTTGTGTTTTTTTTCAAAATAATGCTACCCTAATAATGTTGGGAGTTGTGTTTCATTCATTTTTGTAATTTTCTTTTCTGTGTTTTCCACTGCAAAAATAGAATACACACAGACACCCCTCCAAAAGAAAAGAAGTAAAGATGTGAAATTTGATCACTAAATGAATTTTTCACTGGAAAATGGAGGAATTCCTTATCCAGCTTTATCTTTCTGTGTGTATGCTATGTCTATTGTTAATCTACCATCTGTGTGCCCCTCTACTGATGGATAGAATATACTCATTTCTCTTCTGGTCTGAGGTCCTTCCAAGACTCTCCTGTAAAGAGAGTATATGACCTCCATTGGCTCCTGAGCTAGATCTTCTATAGAGGTTAGTCAAATCAGAGCCAATAAGTGAAGAATATTTTATTTACTTAAAACACTCTTCAGGCTTTTTATGGTATTTGCTCCTCAGAGTGGTTTGGTTAGAGATGCATTATCCTGAGTATGCAGGAAGATGCAGAATGTAGGGTTTAATTAGACTACAGCTTCACTAGCGTAACTTCTTGAGGAACTACCAGCAATAAGTCAGCTTTCCCTAATTATTTTGACCTCACTTAGGGTTTCTGTCAGTCTTCAACTGTTTCTTTAGTTGGTTCCCACTTCTCTGCAGGAGCTCTCTGTTCCTCTCTTCTCTGTAATACTGCACATAAGAGTGAAATGAGAGGAAATTGTACTGTTCATAATATTTGGACAATATTAAGATATGTTTTTCTTTTTTTTGTATGGCTGAGCTGCTTGCTTCACTGATGTGAGATGTTTGTAACCTATCCTCTCTACCTGCCTAACTCAAGCCTAATTTGCAGGAAACAAGTATATCCAAAACCCAAAGCCCTCCTCCTTCACTCTCTGACCACACCGTAATGCCTGTTAGGCAAGAAAGCAAAAATTATTTCTTAGACCAAACGGCAATCTATGAACTATTCCCAAATGAATCCCAAAAGACTCCCAAACCAGAATCCTGTGCTTAACCTACTGCTTAGACTGTAGAAGCTGACTGGGACACCAGCCTTCACCTGGATGAAAAGCCATGTTGTGTTGTACCTGGACTTATCATACCTGAGCCCTAGCAACCTACGTAAGATCTCATGAGGTGTCTTTGTTACTCCAGTCATCCTATCACATGCCATGAAAAGATCCTCTAACCTTTTTACTACTGTTTCAAACTGGGGAACGAAACTTCTACTGGTTTTTCCTACGTGCACCCTGATGCAAAAAATGGTAAATCTATGGCAGAAATCTGTATTTCAATCAATTTTTCAAGATGACTCTAATGATATTTTCCATTAGCCAAGCTTTATATAAGAATTTATTTTCCCCTTTTATTTCTTGCATTTCTCTTGTACAAGACTGGTTTTCCATCTTTTACTTAACGCTAAACTTGCCTGAGTTTGAGCCTGGACTGGTTACTTAAGCAATACAGGCTCTTTCAGGTTACACTCGTTGCTTGAACAAGGACCACAGTTGAAAGTAGGAGTTTTAAATTCACCAAATATACCAAAGTTATTCCACAGGGCCAGCCCTGTGAAGCTTCAGATCCTCCCACTGTGGTCCTGGGAAACTGACCTCGGTAGGTGTCACGACATCCACAACTACAATTAAGCTCAAGACTCACTCATCCAATTCACAAGGGTGTTGCAAGGATTAATTAGTTAGTGTTTAGGAAATGCTTCATAAAAGTAAAGTGCTAAACATTATTGTCACATTAAAGACAAGCTGGAGCCCCTTTGACAGTTACTGTACTATATGGGCTCTCTGTGCAGATAATTATACGTGATAAGATATTCATAATTATATCAGTAATTCAAGTTGCTTAATTCACATTAGAAAATGCTTATCAAATATCCCATTTCTGTGATGCATCTCTTCTATAGAGATTCAGCTTTTTTGTGATCCATTAAAGGTAGAATCTCCTTGCATTCGGAACTCTCACAGTTTCAAACCAGTCTAATCCTTGAAAAATGTCTGATCATAGAATTAGGATGTCTTTATAAAAGTTTAAGTGTGGCTCTATGAGTACTACCACCCGTAATTTGTCAGATTCTTTACTAAGGAGCGGGAGTTACTTCCTTACAGTCAGTAATTACAGTTACTTTGACAGATATTTAGAAATATCAACAGATTAAGTTGAAAAGCATAAAAATACTGGAAATAGGTGTTGAAGAAAGCTTTGCTCTTTTTTCTCTCTCTCTTTTTTTTAGTACCTTCTTGCTTTCTTTGTTCCATTTCCAGCTAAGGTTTTCTTTTATCCTTTAGACTTTAAACAGTCAACTAAATATCCCTGTGTTAACTTTTCATGACACAGTCAACTTTTCATGACACAACACTGCAGTTGTTTCAAGGAGCCTGCAGATGAAGAAGAATGGAAGAATTCAAATGAGTTTTGCACAAAATGTGATTTTTTCTTCTGGTTTCTCTTTGTTATATGTATTTATCTTCCTTCAAATCTGGTAAATGTTAGCTTGAAACAGCATAATTTTTTTAACCTATTTAATAATTTTGAGTAATGTTTACCAAGTATCTGGCTAGTGATATTTTTTAAAAATATCTGCCATGCAAAAACGTAATGTCATAATCTACCTTGAATTATTTATTTATTCAACCAGAATGTAAACATTTTACAGTCTTTGCTCAGGAGGTAAAACTGTCACAGGAAATACAATTTAAACCATGAATAACTTATTTTCTTCTTGTATTAAAAAATGTGTGTTTGTACAGTATTACATTGCTAGACTGCAGATCTTAAACCAGTATGTGATATGAAGTGTATAATTATCTGACGTTTTGATAATGTAGACAATGTACTTATTTGCATTCCCTTAGCTGCTACAACAATTCAAATTGCTTCTGCAAGTGCTGGAAGCCAATGCTGTAGAAACAGTAAATTTTGGGCTTACTTTCTTTATTTTCAGTCTACAGACAATATTCCACATAATCCGTCTACACTGTCCTGCACTCTGTTTGTCAACATCCTGAGATGAGAGATGCATATCTCTCTGTGTGTATCTGTGTGTCTTTGTGTGTCATTAACAAAGAAGGTGCAAAACCAGAAATCAGATGGGTAAAAGGAAAGGGAAGGGGAAAAACAAAGGCAAAGCTGAGATTTCTTCATGTGATGCACCCTTCCTCTATGTCTTATTTTTAAGCTCTGGTCCCAGGAACAGTAATGGTAGAGAAAGATCATGCATCACTTATCTAGAAGTGAAAGATCTGAGTTCTTCACTCATGCTGGAAAGTGAACATCTTAGCATAAGAACTTACACTTGCTCTTAAAAGAGAAGCACATCTCAGCCTCATATTGTAGGCAAGAGAGACCAGACTGTGAGGGAAGATCCTCAGTATATGGATAATTGGAACATCTAGGAAAGGATAGATTGAAGTGACTCCAAGTACAAACCTGATTTTCAACAGACACACAGATATTTGTTATTTATCCATCATGTTAACATCAGAGGCCAAAGTCGCCCGGGTAAAGAATGCCCAGCTCTGAACAAAAGTTAGCTGAAGAAAAAGCCACATAAGGTGCAGAAGTGGCTAGAGCTGCTCCACAGCAATTTTCTTATTAGTTTTCAACTTTGTGTGATGTGATTTTCCATAGGAAATAACATGGAAATTATATTTTCTGCAATATTTGTAAGTATGACAGTATAACATTCTAATCCCAATTGTTCAATCAATCTATTTATTTTGACAGTCAACAAATCAGAAGAAAAAATCAGTTGTTCCTTGACAGGAGACAGCAGTGAGAAGTAGCTGTAGAAATCTTTTCAGTAGTAAATGCATGTTAAATTGAGTATATCCTCAAAAAACAAGAATTGTCTCAATTTTTATGAAAAATTTAGAATGAAACAAGCACTACTACATTTTTTGAGTATAACATGGGTCAATACAATAATCTATTTAACACATTTATAAGGGAATTTTCTAAAGTACTTAATGGTTTAAACCTTCAGTGAAAGTCAGAACTTGAACATGATCTTCACTGAAAGTTTTACTGATGAGACATGAAACTGGGAGAAGGGGCTGACACACCAGAAGGCTGTGCTGCCATTCAGGGAGACCTAGACAGGGAGAGTTGAGTGGGGAGAAATGTTATGAAATTCAACAAGGGCAAGTGTAGAGTCTTGCACATGGGAAAGAACAACCCCATGTGCCAGTATAGGCTGGGGACTGACCTGCTGGAGGGCAGCGTAGGGGAAAGGGACCTGTAGGTCTTGGTGGACAGCAGGATGACCGTGTGCCAGCAATGTGCTAGTAGGCTGAGAGAGGTCCTCTTCCCCCTCTACTCTGCCCTGGTGAGGCCACATATGGAATATTGTGTTCAATTCTGGGCCTCTCAGCTCAAGAGAGATGGGAAACTGCTTGAGAGAGTCCAGCGCAGAGCCACAAAGATGATGAAGGGAGTGGAACATCTCCCTTGTGAGGAAAGGCTGAAGGAGCTGGGTCTCTTCAGCTTGGAGAGGAGGAGACTGAGGGGTGACCTCATTGATGTTTATAAATACATCAAGGGAGAGTGTCAGGAGGACAGAGCTAGGCTCTTCTGTTCTCAAGGATGTCTAATGGTAGGACAAGAGGCAATTGGTGCAAGCTGGAGCATAGGAGGTTCCACAAAAACATGTGACAGAGCACTGGAACAGGCTGCCCAGAAAGGCTGTAGAGTCTCCTTCTCTGGAGACATTCAAAACCAGCCTGGATGTGTTCCTGTATGACCTACTGTAGGTGATCCTGCTCTGGCAGGGGGGGTTGGACTAGATGATCTCTAGAGGTCCTTTTCAACCCCTGACATTCCGTGATTCTGTGTGAGATGCGATTTAATGCTGAATTCTTCATAAAAATTCTACCTTTTATTTATACAGTAATTCAAAGTAGAAAAAGAAAGAGCCTTCCATTTTTTAGCATGTATTGTATTTCCTTGAGGCTGAAACATGAGGCAGCATGAGGCAGTAGGAGTCTCATATTCTTGTCATCACTTTACCATAAACACATCAAGGATTGCTGTAAGGGGAGAACAGAATTCATGTCAGGAAGCGAGAACTAAGCACACAAGTCTAAATATACTTTCTTGCCACCAAGAAGGCACAGCTTTATTTTCAGTTTACTGTTGTTTTGACCCGAGTCAGACAGGAGCAGCCAAGAGCAGAACAAGTTTTGGGAGCACTCTTTGCTTACTCTTCATGAATAGCTTTCTAGTCATAGTGACTAGGTAAGGGTTTTCTAAATCCTGTTTTCCCTTGAAAGATGTAGAAAGAGGAGAGTTTTCTTCCTTTTTAAAATTTAGTACATTGATTTTGATGTTGATATTAACATTAATGTTAGTGTTAATGATAATGTTAATATTAATAACAATACTATATATTACTATTACTATCACTATTACTGTTACTATTATCATTACCATTACTATTACTAATTATTAGAATTCCCTTACTCTTTTGAATGTCAGTCAGAAAGTCTTCCTTCCTTCCTTCCCGGAAGAAGGAATGAGCAGATCATAGAAGGTGGAGTTTGACACTTTTATGAGCTTGAAGAAAAAGGAACTTCATATCACTGCCACCAAGTCAGAGTCAGCATGCCTAAGTGGCTCTCAGACTGTGTCAGCTGCAGCATTGTTAAGATGAGACAACAGGGAAGGGTCTGTCCACAAGACACTATGTCTTTGCTTTTAATTCAGTCTCTTGTTCTTTGTATCTAAAAGAAAAAAACCCCACAATTAAAAATGCAATATAAAAATACATACACATATATATTAAAACTATTTGTTTACCACAGGACGCTCTTTTGTTTTCCGTTGCTCATTTTCTTGACTGGCAAAGCAGTATGGAAGTTGGGTAATTATTAATCTCTATCAAAAAAAATAAATTGGAAATTTTTAACTGTGTATATTATAAGATAGATTCACTTTGGGATGCTAGTAAGAAGCGGCCTGTTTTCAAATCATCCAGGCACTCAGGCAATTAATCCACTGAAATTAATACCTCTCATATCTTGCTTTTCAGCTGACACTTTCATGTCTGTTTATTTTTTTAACAAAAATGAGGGTGTTCTGTGAGAATCATGATCTTAAAGAGATACCTAATCACCATAAATAGGGCAGATGTTCCTTTGAAAAAAAAATCTGAACCAAAAAAGAATAATAATATAGGCTGAGTAGAAGAGGTACTGACCCAGGTTCTTATGCCAGATCCTGGGAGCTGCAGAGAAAATGACATTAGAGTTATTTTTCTTATCACCTCAGGATTTTTTCAAATAACGAAGTGTTGACAAAATTTACTTCAGCTTTTTACTTTAAAAGATGAGATAAAATATCCTATTAAAAGTGTTGACTGGAGCCTATATTTTTTCATCAGATCATTAACAGCAATGCAGGATAATGTCTCTTTATTATTCCCAAAGATATAGGTGTTGAACTCTTCACACTGTTAATTTGTAGTTTGTAAAAATAGCTGTAAGAAGAATCAATGATTTGTTTGATCAACACTTCACAAAACAATATTCACTCCTTCTCTTTGGTCACTTTATCAAGAAGATATTTTACAAGTTCCTACAATCAGCATCCATTAACATCTAGCATCATTACACTCTTAAAACCATGAACACAATTTACTTGGTAGCTTCTGTGAATGGGAGTAATACAATCTACTGAACAAAAGTTTGAGTAATATCAGAAGATGCTTCATCAGCATTTTACTGATTATCTAGCATAACCCCTAGACGAATAACCACGATTAACATCTCTAATACCACTTACTGTAGAAAGAGCCCACTTCTGTATTAATATTAATGTACTCACTGCTATTAACATGGAGAAAGATAAGATAAAATCTATCAGGAAAATGTTACTCCTTATAATTTGTACAGGAATGATTGTTAACACCTGACATAGCTTTTGCAGGGTGGTACTAGGCCACTACCAAGGACTGATTTATTCTCCTCCTGCAGTTCTGCATCTACAGTTCTGCACTGATTACAGTGATTAATCACCAAATGTTATAGATTGCTTTTTGTGTGCAGAAGGGAGACTGTACACATAAAAGTATTATTTGCTAGGCTGTTACCCCTTTACAAGACTATCTATACGAAACAAGTGCAATTCAAGAATAACCACCCTCTTTCAGGCAGCGCTCTTGTATCTACATTTCTGGGAGCTGTGGGTTTCCCTGTGGGTCTCCACTCAGTCACTTCCCAGACTACTATAGATTTTTTCAGATAACAAGTATCTGGGATGTCTTCTCAGGTAATTGTCATTTTCTTTACCACAGCATTAGTGTGGCAAGCCCAAAGCAAGCACTTAGCTTTCTTCCTGACATACCTTTTGAGGCCAAAACTAAAAAGGGTTACCAAGATTCAGAGATGTATAACATTTCCCAGAAAATTAGCAAATGTTATCCCATTTTCCCTGCAGAAAGAGCTGTCAGGGACTGTTGAGGGGTAGTACTGACAGCCCAGTACAACACTGGTTTAATGAGAAAATGCTGCAAAACTGTTCTCAGAGATGAGCACTGCCTCTGGGCTAGCTAGTAAAGATTAAAGTCCTTAGCACAAGTACAATTGTAGACCAATTTTGCTTCTCTGCAATATGGCAGAAAATGAAGCAATCCAGACTGTAAGAAGTGAAGAAATCAAGTCTGCATTAGTAGATGTTGTGTTTAATCTCTTGGCATGGAAGAATGGGTGAAAGTGGCTTACAGGCAGATTTTTTTTAAATAGCTGGGAAAAAAAAAGAGACCATGAAAGAGAATAGAGCAGGATAGAAAGAGGTACAAGCAAAGAAAAAAAAAGTGGTTTTCAGGTAGAGAACTTGCACTAAGAAAAGCAAGAGGTACTGAACTAAGAGAATAATTAAATTACCTGAAGGCTGAAGGAGTGCAAGAAATGTTGGTATATAGCCATAAAAATTTGTAGGCTGCCAGTCTTTTATTTAAAATTATGTCAGAAGATTTCCAACACAAAGCGGATTAAGAGAAAAGATCTAATACACAAAGCACGATGCACATATACTTTCCATAGAGTAAAACAATGTATTCAAAATTATAAACCAATTTCTTTCCCAGGTGAAAACTCTTTAAATGTCAAATCCTTCACTACACAATAGAGAGGAAGGAGAGAGGAAGAGGGGGAAAAAGCATGCTGTGGCCACTCATTTTTTTCTAAATTTCATACAGCTAAATCTACTGATTTGAAACTATGAAAATTAAAGTTATTGCCTTTTATTGATTCAATGCTAAGAATTTTTCTTGTTACGGGAAAGTAATATCAGATTAGGAAGGTCCTGAGACAGCAATCAACGGTTATAGGAAGTCCTTATGTAAAACTCTGACAGGCAAAAACATCCCCCATAGAACTTGGGCTTGACACTAGTAACCAGTCAGTCAGTTGGCATATTTTTCTTGTGATTAAATACTGGTGTGATTATAACATAGACAGAAATTTTTACAAAGTCACCATCTTAAAATGAATAGATACTGTGGTTCAGAGGCAATGCTGTGCAATCTGTTGTGTTTTGAAGAGAACAATAATTATATTCCTAGTCAAGATCCTTAAGTGTCGCGTTTGGAGGTACAACCTACAGAACAAAGTCTCACTGCAAACAGCGAAGACATTTAGATTAATCTCTAAAGGCTTTAAGTCAGATAAAACAAAAAGATACTTGCCCTGGGAAGGTGAGAATTGCAGCTGATCCTGGTGCTGAAAGATCTCACAGCTGTAATCTGGACCTCCTAGTTTTCAGTACGCTTTGGGATTTAGTAAATTTACCTCAGCGTTCCAGCCCTGACTGCTGTCTTCAAGATGGACAGAAAGACAAAACCCTTCAGAGGTGCACATATGAATTATTATTTCTTTTACATCATATGAGAAGAAAGAGAACATGACAATGCTTCTTCCCATCCCTTTTTATAGCACTTACCCATGTTCAATTTCCTCTCAGTGACAGATCTATATTTCCAGCAGCTGGGTCAATACCCTGACCTACATGTTCCTGTTGAAATTCTGACACTGTTGGAAATAGTTCAGGATTTATGGGATCAAGAAGTGCTTGAAATTACAGGATTTGGTGACCCCTCAATGAGGGCATGTACTGGAAAGAAGGCATTAATTTCTCGTCCCTGCTTCTAAGACTGTTTATGCATTTAACATGAAAGTTTCATTAGATAAAACACATGATATTGGTTTGTGGTTTTGTCCAAAAATGACCTACTATTAAAATTTGTCCCACTAGTGCTGTGTAGCTTCCTGATGAATAAACCTGAATATATTGATTTTGTGAGACTAACACAGTTTTGGATGTTAATCACAGTGGAGAGTTTTGCCCGAAATTAAACAACTCTCTCTAACATATAACTAGTGTATCTTGATATAAAAAGAACAACCTATGGATCTACTTAAGAATCAGGGAAGTGTGAAAATTTATCCTCAACATTTCCCTAAGGAATAGTTTTGTCAAACCTCTTAAGAATTGCAAATTTCAGATGGCTTCTAAGGTGCAGAATGATGATGTAGATGAGGGTCCCAGGACCAGTCAGACAAGAAATTGCAAATTCCTTTCCCTGGGTCTGAGCCCCAAGAAATACATCAAAAGACAAATCAAGTGGCTAGGGCATGATTATAATTTTACAAAGATTCATATTCAAATATCTTGCTTTATTTGAATGCATAGCATGGATGAGCTTTTTTGAACAGTAGGTCTCTTGTAAGGCAACATTTTTATCAGGAAACAACTAGCTTTAAGGAGAGGTTAATATGAATACTGCATCATGTTATGTCTCTGTGCATTCTCAAACTCCACAGGGGGAATTTGGCAGCAAGTAACAAAAACCTTTGGGAAACTTGTTTCCTTGTCAGGTAGCATAGAAATATCATTGTCAAAGTACCATTCAACATATTAAAATTAGCAACACGTTTCAAGGTGCATAAGATCAGAATTGTAAGTTAGACATCAGTCATCAAAATTTCTGCTCCTTCCAAGGCAACAGCAAAGCAATAGCAGAAGGATGCTTTTTGCCATGTACTGTCAAGCAACTGACCTAGCAGAAAAATGTACATTGTTTTGTGTCTAGTACAAATCCAGATGCTTCCTTCAGGGGTCTTGTGCATCTTCAAGCTGTTGTGCCAAGGAGAAAGACATAAATCTCTCTATTGGTAGAGGTTGTACAGTGTCAGAAGAACAAGGAAAATTTTATCTTTCTTTGTCAAATAAAGGACACGGCTACACCCACACACAGATGTATTTTCTTTTGGAGCATGTTTATGACATTAATTTGGATATGGAAAGAGGTGACAGACTTACTAGTTTCCAAATCAGACATAACCTCAGTATAGTTGTGGGCAGATATGAAGTTCTGCAGTAAATGAAGTCTGTTTATTTTTGGTAGGAAAGAGGTAAGAATTACAATTGCATAAGGAAACCTTGGAAAGAAGCTGAGGCTGCAAGATAGATGTGGATAGATAGAGGACTTCAAAGCAGTGTATTCTACTAATGCAAAATCAAAAGAGATCATGGAACTTAGAGACCAGAGCCTTCTAAAAGTGACCTGATTGTCAGCAAAACCAAGTAATCCCTTAAATATATCACAAAATATTGACTATATTTTACAGTTGGTGCAAAGGACACAAGCAATGGAAAAGTCACACACTTCTTCTAACCAGTAAAACCTGAGAGAATTCCAATTAAAATATTTTAAAGAAGGAATAGGTTATCCTTCAGTTTGTTTTGTCCACTAGATAGTGACCTGTATGTTAAAGATTATCTACTCCTTGGTATTCTGATTCATTCTATATTTCCTGCACATTTTATTCAAACACTTTTTATAGTTAATGCACATTTGCTTCAGTGGTTTGAAGGCTGGAGGCAAGCTGATGGCATGAGCAATAAGGAAACACTCAAAAGTCCATTTTTTTCAGAGCTGTTAGAAACAGATTTCTTGTATTGCTGTAACACAGGAAAACAGAAGCTACCATGCTGCTTTTTGAAACCCCGTGCAAGCAGCTGGGCTCAGGCAGGCACCATAGTTCATGCAGCCTTACAGTACCTCAGACAATAATTCTGCCTGGGAAGCAACAACCTTTGGGAGGAGAAAAAGGACAGTCAGAGTCATCCAGCTTTAATTAAACTACAGTTGTGACCAAGTTTTCAATGTTATGGTTGTTGTAACCTACAAAAAAGCTAAAGGCTTAACTAACAACTGGAAAGTGTTTGAAATATTTTTATGTAAATGGACAGCTTGAATAGTCTGTGGAACACAGTGCATAGAAATACATATTCACAATTCACAAGCTACCAGCAGATTTGACTTACCTTTTTTGCAACGCAAAGGTATGTTTAAACTTGATGATGTTATCTCTCAAGTGCATTAGCACTTATTTTGATATTACTTAGGCTAAAGAGGCATCACTTCTTTTGACAGTGGATACTACTTTTCCCATTACTACAGTAACATTGTCACACCTCAAGGCATCACCTCAAGATTTTCGTTGTGGATAGACTACTTTGCTGCCACCGAGAGTACACAGCATCAATGCCAGATAGCCGAGTGGATGAAGAAGTGGGACTAACCTTCCCCCTCTGCTCAGCCTCAGAAGCCCATCAGCAAGGGAGAGGCTGCTGAAGGTATCACCCCCAGGTGAAGTGTATGACCACAGACACCAGCAAGACATAAGGAATACTGGGAGGGCTGTATCCAGAGAGTCCCTGGTAAGAAGGTCAAGTAAGAAAATGCTATCTTCTCTCAGTGCTGTGATAAAGCACGTTTTTCTGTTTGTTGCTGCCTTACCTCCTCCTGGTATCTGCCTCTAATATTTCCCTGTTCAGACTGAAATACAGAAGCTCCTTCTCCAATGTGTTTGGACATTTCATGCAGTACACCCAAGTTCATTTCGCATTTTTAATTCAGCAGAACATGTTGGACCCTCCCTCCTATAAAATCTCTTCCCCAGAAATAATGGAAGTAACTCCGTGGAACATAGTATCTTTTCATCTACACAAAGAGACTATCTCTCTTCAGGCTTTTCCACAGGACCCCTAGTTCATCAACTAACTTTATTTCTTCAGAGTTTGTTTTCCTGTCTTCTGAAAAAAAACCCAACATTGTGTGTTTTTTTCGGCTCGGTGTGAAAAGGCAACCTTAATTTTTTTTCTCTGTTCTTTAAAGTAATGCTCATTTTCATCTCTTTCCATAATTGGTGTCTGGGTTAACTCCTTCCTTGCAGGCTGTATCACATTGTTTTGAGTCTTGGGTTATGCAGGAATCATCTTTTTCCCTGCACCCTGTTCTCAGTAGAGGAGACATGCCTTTTGAATCTTATTCTTCCAAAAACAATGGGATGCCACTAAGTAGCATGAAATCACTCAGACAACTTGAGAAGAATTATAATAGGGAAACCTGCAACAGTCATGTGTTTTGGGACATCTTTACAATCAATAATGCGAACACGAGCATGCCAGTCCAAGGCAGGCATTTTTAGAAACAGCTACAAACTGCAAATTTATCTGAGACTACAATTGGCATTTGTGGCTGGAGTTAAAACTGACTTGTGGGACAGCTTCTCCTCCAAAGCAGCCATGGTATACTGTACAGATAACTAGCATATCCCAGTACATGGCTGTAAGGCCTGAAATCTTCATATGATCTATACATCTTCATGTTGTTATCTTGAATAATAAATTTCATTTTTTGAAGTAAGGTCATGTCTACCTGAGAAATATTTGTTACAGAAGATATAGAACTTGAATTCCCTTCCTTCACCATGGGAATCAGTACGCTGTAACAGAGCTCCAATGATTTCCCCATAATTTCTAATACAGTTGGTCAATAAAAGGTACTGTGTTTCACAACTCTTACATTTACTCTACTCATCTTTTCCTGCTGGTTTTGAAATTATCCAGCTAAGATAGGTGTTCATCCCAGCCTGAAAAATAATGGGATTTGATCTCTGTCCAGCTTCACAGGTCATTTCTTTTAGATGCTTGAATAAGAAGGGTTGTTCTTCGTGACCTGGGAATCAATCTTCAATTGACCCCTTCTCTGAGTTGTCTGTTGTCGCTGTAACACTCATAGTATTTGGACATTGCTGAGAGCCTCTGAAGAAAATGGAAAGAAAAGAAATCCCAGACCAATGATCATAGAATCATAGAATGTTAGGATTTGGAAGGGCCCTCCAGAGATGATCTAGTCTAACCCCTCTGCCAGAGCAGGATCCCCTAGGGCAGCCACACAGGAACGTGTCCACGTGAATTTTGAAAGTCTCCAGAGAAGGAAACTCCACAACCTCTCTGGGCAGCCTGTGCCAGGGCTCTGTCACCCTCACAGTAGAGAAATTTTTCCTCATGTTGAGGTGGAACTTCCTATGTTCTAACTTACACTCATTATTCCTTATTCTATTGCTGGGACCCACCGAGAAGAGATTGTCTCATTCCTCTTGACACCCACCCCTCAGATATTTATACACATTAATAAGGTCCCCTCTCAGCCATCTCCTTTCAAGGCTAAACAGTCCCAGTTCTCTCAGTCTCTCTTCATAGGAGAGATGTTCAAGTCCCTTGATCATCCTCGTAGCTCTTACCATGAATTGATAGTCTTTAGTGTCAGTTTCTATAATGCATACAGAAATTGCTTAGATACTATTTTGCTAAATTTGTAGTCTTATGTAGTCACCAAGTTATTTTGCAGAGCTATATTTTCACCAAAAGGGCAAGTACATCAAACCATACTGTTCACAGATAAACTAGTGCTTTTTCTTGCAGGGATTGTAGATTCTGAGCAGCAAAATCAACAGTTTACTTCTTTGTCTGTCTTACATTGTCCACCCATATGGTGAAATAAAACTTATTGACTGAGGAGTTAAGTAGTGAGTGCTGCACTGGAGGGGTAGGGTCAGTGTGGTGAGCAGGCTCATGTGGCACAGCTTCTTTGCTTTAGGTTTTTGCCTGATGGGCTTGTCCAGAGCCCAGAGAACACCTTCGACACACTGGGAAAATAGACTAAAGAAAAGTGAAATGTGAGGGACGGTGAGTGCTGAAGGAGGAACTGATGGAGCTTAGGGGGTTTTGTGTCATTTACTTTACAAATTAAAAAGCTGAAAGAATAAAAAAATGCTTAACGCTGTTGAAACAAAACATTTCTGTCCATTGACTTAAAAAATCCTTTCTTACTGAAGTGTTTCAAATTTCTCATTTCCAATTCAACTCAGAATAAAGCCCAAAAGTCAAAATCTCTAATTTATGTATGCAACAGAATTTTCTTACTCTTGACAGTTGTAATGCCAGTTCAAGGGATTTTTTAAGGGTTTGTGAATTTAAAAGAATATAAATTTACCCCATGTGTCCACATATCATTTTCCTTAGTTAAGTAAAGCAGTAGAGATCTGCTTAAGAGACTCACATTTTCAGTCCTGTTCTGTGGAAGGACAGGGGAAAGAACTTTGGCTGTAAAGTTTCTAACACAGTTTCCAGATCAAAGTAATTTGGATGACCTTTGAAATTTTTTGATAGCTTTGAAGTGTGACCATCACTCCTTCAGACTTTACATTCGCACTCACATGGCATTGTTCATTACTGAAACTATATATAATAATTTAAAATTAAGAAGTTATACATTAACTTGACTTTTAATCGTGGCTTTTTTTACAGAAATAAATTATGTGTTCCATAGAAATGTTGTAAACACATAAACCCACAATATATTCTATTTGAAAAGCAGAACTGTAAACACTTATTAAACTAAGATATAATGTTACTTTTCCCACTGCAAAACTTCTTAGGCTATTTCGGATTAAGACTCATCACAGATTTTATTCTAGACTTAAGTTGTTTCATAAGAGTTTAAGGGAACACGCTGAATGAATTCTCTAGAGACACATAAAATGCCTTTTCATGCAGAATTAGTTTGAAACAAGCAATACCTCTGCCTCAGAAGCAAGTCTTGAAATAAGCATCCACTTTCTGCTGTGATTTCAACATGCTTTTATCTATTGCTCTGTTTTATTCTGTATTACAAAAACATTTGTCATAAATTAAAGGAAAATTATCTCTTGTTGTTTAGCAAGCTACAGAGACCATTAAGGAATAGCTTAATAAGTTACTAGCACCTTTTCATCACATGAAAGTGATTTATGCTGGTGAAACTGTGGTTGTGTGCTCTTGAAAGTGGTAGGTGGGACAGTAAGGGTGGTTAGAGCTGGGCATCAGTTGAGTCAGGGGAAGGAGAGAGAAATGTTCTCTGGATAAAATCAGTGTATAGGGAGAAGGAAAACAGCCTGTTTTTTGAGGGAAGAGGTGGATGTAATAGCAGAGAACAGAAGATTGTTGTTTGTTCCTTGAAAAGGCTTTGCAGGAGTGAGAACTGAGAAGATTCTTCCAAGTGGGGAGCTGACCACATAACACAGACAAAATTACTGACTTCACTAAAGGAAAAAGAGACACTGGAGGGAAAAAAAATAACTCCTGGTGAAGGAGAGAGTGCCAAAAGGGACAATTGAAAAGGAAGGACTTCACAAAGGCAGCCGGCAGGAAAGGAAGACCTAGAAACTGCAGGGGCAGACACTGCATAAGGGATGTGAGGAATCACGGAAAATGAGATGTGGGAGACTGGGCAGCAGATTGAAAAAGACCTGCAGAGTTTAAAAGCTGAGGAGTAAAACAGAAAAAAGATCTGAATGCAGAGTGTTATCAAAGAGGTTGCTATACACGAAAATCCTATGGCAGCTCAGCCAAGCCAGTGAGAAAATTTGGGATGTTAGAACAATTTAGTATATTTATTATCCACAAGACATAACCTGTCTCATTAGAAGCTTGTCATTGCTGTTTATGAAAATAGTAATATTTAGCCCTTAACCTTACACAGTTAAAGATGTTTTGTTTGCTTCTTAAACAAAAGAATATACAGAATAATTTCAAAATACAGTTCATGGTGAGGTATTTGCAAGCCCATAGAGCAATCTTAATCTCACATAAAATCAACAGGATGGGCAGGACATCCCCTTCTGCACTGCACATCAAGCACTGAGCTAGCCTCTTGTGTAATTTATCACCTTTCTCAGCACAATGAAAGCAGTCTCTGGGAACGATGACCAGGGATTGAACCCAACGGCAGCTCCTTCCAGCAAGGGCAGGCAGCAGGGAATGGCTGCAGTTCACAGCAGGGACTGGGTGCAGATCCAGCCCCTGGATCTGGCCCTCAGCCACAGTGGGCTCCAGCTTGAGGAGAAAAGACCAACATGAGAAGGGCAGTACAGGTGGAAGGAAGATTGCCATGTCCCTGTGAGGTTGAAAGTCTGTATAGAATAAAAGAGGAAAAAAAGCACAAGAAGAAACAAAACCTGTTCTCCGTTTTTTTATGGTTTTCTTTCCTTTCTGGTTTTCCTCATGTGTCAAATTCCTCCAATTTTTCTAGACAGGTATATCAGTCCTTGCATTAAATGGTTTCCTGGATACAATCTGAAAAATCACTTATATGGTTTTTATTCTGAATTAATTACGTTTGACAGGGTTAATTAGAATTAGCATACTTTTGTAATATACTTACATTGAACGTATAGATTTCATACAGAATTTAAAGAGTTTGGGATAAAAATATTTATTTTAAGAACTTTTTATATGATGACCATTTTTTCTTTCCATTTCTTCTGACAGTCTTGGTTCCCAAGTGAGATGACTCAGAGAAATGGGGTTTATGCTGAGGTGGCTTTCTGAAGTTGATGCATTGCTCCAGGATGAGCGCTACTAGTGCTGTAAAACTAATTTCTTCCTGTTATAACTGCAGTTAGACCTACTCAGGAAATATCTATGCACATAATTTATGAAATGGCTTGCAATGAGATGACTCAGGTTTGTACTGATAAATATATACGCATTCATCAGGAACTTAAGTGCTTTGAACATAAAGCTAGATTCTCATAAATGCTTCAAAAACATCTAAACCTAATATGTCATACGGAAATAATGACTAATTTTAACTAAACCAGGGATTTTCCCTCATTCTATTTTGCCCCCGTGGGTGATACAGTAATAGACTACAACATGGGAGGCAAAATCT
This sequence comes from Apaloderma vittatum, assembly GCF_000703405.1. NCBI lineage: Eukaryota > Metazoa > Chordata > Aves > Trogoniformes > Trogonidae > Apaloderma > Apaloderma vittatum. The sequence goes on along the minus strand of NW_009732294.1, from coordinate 40,001 downwards.
TTTTGTGCTGAGTAATAAATACTATCAGTTAAAACTTCTGCCTCAGAGAATTCCCTCCCCAGGTTTACAATGACTAGGCATATACTCAGTTGCATTTTTAATCATCTTAGAGTAAAGATTAAACAGATATTCGCAAGAAGCAGTTGACATACACTTAGTCAAAGCCAGTATCCATTTTATGAATCTTTTGCACAAAAAGAACTTGAAATTATGCAAGAAATCAATTACTTTATCCAGTACTGCAGCGTGACAATGAAAATGGTATGCCATGGGAGAAGCAGTTATCACAATTTTAATTATTTGACCCTCAAAGATCGCATAATATAGGTTAATTGCATATGAACACAAAACTAATTCAGTTTCTCATACTTTTCCAGAAAGCCCAGTCCCACACTTAGTGACCATTCTATCAGGGAAAAAAAATTGGAACATTCAGAACTGAGAGGAAAATGGCCACGAACCTAAGGCTTTTCCTGATTCCCTGTTGAAATCAAGCTGGGAAGGGACTGGCATAGACTAAAGGCTGAGGGAACAACCTGGCATGTGTGGTCAAGGACATGGCTTATGTGAATAACAAAAGGACATTGTTAAAATGTTGATAGATATGGCAGAGACAAATTGTGGAAATCAAGCTGTTTCATAAGAAAACATTTTGGAAGAATATAACAAGAAAATCAAAGAAAAACATTTAATTCTGGTGATTAATAAACTCTACTAGCATAAATGCTGTGACGCTTCTCCTCTACTTGTTTTTCTTCCTTGAAGACTAATTGTCTCATTCTCTGCCAGTTGTTGAAAATTTCAGAACTCCCTTCAGAAGTTTTTGTCAGAGCTTGTATTAGTCTAAATTTCATATAAGTAAGAAATCAATCACTTGATGAACACAGAGTTTGTCACAGCGTAAATAGAATGTCTTCATAGATATGCAGCTTAAGGAATAAAGTAAGTAGTGAAAGTGCTTTAGCAATATTCTAGTTATATGAAGAATATACCATTATTCTCATCTCTCCTTTTGTCTCAACTGTTGTGGAGCATCTCTGACAGATGACTGACACTCCTTAGAGCTGCTTGCATTTCAGTTATGATATCAAGATGAAGCTAGAATAGAAAAAAAATATGCAATGTGTTTTGTAAATGTTCCTAAAAATATTTGTTAAGTCAGATACTTTAAGGAACAAAAAATAGCTGCACCCATTTGCTTGAGATCTTCATTGATCTTACAGAAATTGAGTTTATTTATCAACACAGTGACTTATAAATTATGTTTAATAGTAAGCATGGAAAGCAAGTTTCCGATTCATGATTTGCACTGGAAACCTAAGAATTATGGTCAACCAATCAGCAAGCAAAGAAACAAAAATATATTAGTTGACACATTTCCAAGATGAACAGCACAAATTTTGAAAAATGAATGCTTGCAATAAACTTCTAACAGACAGTCTTCAGAGCACCAATTGCTCAGAGAAATAATACAGTGAATAATAAATACATGGGAAAAAATAATAGCCTGTATATGTGCAAAACTTGCACTGAAAAAGAGGTAAAATATGATAAAAAAATAAAATATTTGTCATGAATTATTCACCTGTGTTCCTGCTTACAGAAAAAGATGTATTTTCCTCTCAGTGCTTCCACTATAAGTCTTGAGTTGCTTCCCTGATTATATCCATTCTGTTTCACAAAAATACCCAGACAGACATCTGGGTTACCTGGCACCAGGGTCCCTGAGACACCAGTGTCCTGAATTAGTCAACACCGGTTTAAATTGACTGAGATCCTGGATTGTATTTCTCTCTCACTGTCTATACGAGTGTTTGGATTTGGCAATGTTAATGTTAAAGAAATAAACCTTGCTATTATTCATATATTCATAGATTTGAAGGCTGGGAAAAAAAAACCCAGTCGGCTCTCCTGGATGAAAAGGACCATAAGATTAACAAGTTAAACTCTGTGGAGTTTAGGAGCTCATGTGAACTTTCTTAAAACTCCACTGGATGATTTTAGCTTCTTGCTGCGTTGTAATGTTTTTGTATGATGTGATAACCATGCACACACAACTCAGAATACAGGCATTGTCAGTGAAGGATGTTTAAAGACCCAGTGTGCAATGCTATAAAGGTTTATGTTGTAAAAGTATTTATATATATATGACACTTCAATTGCAGGGTATCTACCATGCAAACAGTGCTATTATAAAATGGTGGATTTTGTAGAGTGCCACTAAAAGAGGAATTTAATGCTGACCCAAGGGGACAGATGAGACAAACAGGTACAATACCTGTCACTTCCCAATCATCTCCATTTTCTTATTGAAAGATATGATCATGACTCTTTGCTCCACTGCACACCTAGAAAAAACATCATACAGACATTGCCATGATGCAGATCTCAAACAGCTTGCCTCCTGTGAATCGCCCCTCTATTTTTTTAAGTATTGTTAGTGCTAAACCTGATATGCTCCTGAGAAGTTTTGGTTTAGAAAGCCAAGTTATTTTTATGCACATGAAATTTGCTTTGGAAAAATATTAACTATTTTGAACTTTGTTAGGAATTAGTCATCAATATAGTGCTAATTTAAACAAACACATTCATCTTGCCCTGCTCTTGCATTAATTAGCCATTTATGTGTCATACTGACTACTTGCTTCATAAAAGAAAGATTAACTCAAGTTAATGCCTTGCAAGCAGTTAGCTACAAGTCCAGAAAGGATACAGTCCAACCAAAATGAAATGTGGTAGACATGAAAATATTAACACCTGTTTAACACAGACTTATAGCAAGGCTTATATTGTCTTTCTTCAGTGTGTTGTTTGTGAAGGTCTCTAATAGACTTCCTCTTTCAAAAATAATGAGTGACCTGTGTTGCTGGCTGATCTTAGCCAGCTTGGGGAGTTCTTACTATCTAAGAAAGATATATATTCTCACTGATTAGTTTTCAGAATGAAACTGGAAACATTGCCTAGGTTCTTCTAGCCTTATTCTTGTTGCATAATACTTTGATCTGAAATGGTTCCACTGTAACCAGAACATAGAAACACAATTAAAGTGGCAAAAGGAGATCCAGTATTAAAGAGTTCTTACTGTTCTGGAATTGTCAACTGTAGAACAAGCAAGAATATATATATATGTTGATTTGTCAAGGGAATGTATAATGTGATACCAAACCACACTTAATAACACTTATTCTAAATCATTTTAGCTGATGAATATCTTAGTATACTGAACCATCACTTACTCATTTTGCTGTCTTGTGGCAATGGTAAGTGGTAGAACCACCACCCAAGAAATCTTCATATATCTGATATCCAGCACATTCATCTACGATGACTGAGGAGGGAAACCACATGCGTTTCAGTGATGATAGTGTTTTGCTAAAACTTCAACACAAGATCTGGAGAGGTGGCACGTCCCACCCAGGAAGGGGGGACAAGTGACTTACAGTCATAATTCCCCAGCAGAGCGGACAATGGTGAGACAAGTCTCAAGGTCCGTAGGCGAACATTTATTAATTTCTCACAGGGTATAGATCGGACTTATGATAATCGGTTAGTTACATGACACATTAGGACAGGCAATATACTGTGACAATGATAACCAAGAAGAGACAAGATATTCAACAAACTACAGCAAGCTGCATGTTATGTAACGAATACAAGGGAAAAGGACATATAACAACATATAACAGGCGGTGTTACACTTAATGGTTACAAGAAAGAAATTAAATATAAACTAAGCAAGCAGTATGGTAGGCCTTGCACTACTTAGTGAAAAAGGGGAAAGGGAGAGAGAGGAGGAGAGATAGAAAGAGAGAAGGGGAGAGAGACAGAGATCACTGGTCTTGGTTCCTGTGTTGGTCGTGCCAACAAGGGTTCAAGAATGCTGTCATCTTTACTTCTTCTCCTCCTGCACTTCTTATCTTCATCTCTGCCTAAACGCTTCTGTGCCTTGTTTCTTTGTCTCCTGTCTACATTTTTTGCTTTATCTCACCTCGATTTATACACAATTTTCTACATGCCAATGTGCAGTACATCAGATAGAGGAGCAAGGTCCTTCATTGTTTTAGATAACCTTCATTAGCACATGTGATTGCCCTATCTCCTCGGGAGATATTCTGAGAGACAAGGCCATCCTGCCTTCGCAAGACTCCTGTTCTCATGCATATTTGGCACCAGGGCTGTTTGAGGCATGTGTCTCCTGCTTAGCCTTAGCAAATCCTTCTCCCCACAACATTTGGCACTGATCAGTTTGCCACACATGACCAGAAAGTGGTCTTATTTTTGTCCAACAAATGTTTAAGGAAAAATTTGCTCATCTGTTCGCTACAAGAGGTGCACTGGTTTTGGCAGAATTGTAAAAGGAGGCCAACAGCTGCTTTACAATCTGCAGTTTTAAAAGAAATTTAAGAAAGTGGCCAAAAAGAAACCTTTTTTTTTGTCTATGTTTCATTTTCTGTTAGGAAAGGAAAATATTCATAACTTTTTGCATTCTTTAAACTAAAATGAACTTTTGAAATTTATACTATGTAGTCTATGTGGAAACAGTGAGACAAGAAGCAAGACAGAGAAAAAACCAGTTTTCTATAGCCATGACCTGAACAGAGATGGTTAGCGTTTGCTGTACCTGAAAATCAGCCATACATTTGTTTCTGTGACATTCATCACCTTATTAATAGTGTAACAACTCATTCTCGTTCATTACATTGTGCACAATCAGGACATTTTTTTAAATGTCAGGACAGCTAAGTCTGAGACCCTGCAATACAATGAACTGCTACCATATTCCCAGCTGTACTTGTGACTTCTCCAGATTATTTACTCACTTGCATAGGTTAAGGCAACATTCAGCTTTCCCTTCATTGCCTCACAAGAGTTCTGACAGCAATCTTACATGGCAATTCTGCATTACATAGCATTTATGCATACAAGCTAACTTAAATGTTGGTTTTTCAGGCTCAGTGTCCCTGGAGTTCTCTCCAGGAGAATTATTTAGCCTTTACTAGGTTTCTTATTTATTGTGTGACAAAGAACCTAGTCTTGCTAACACAGCCAACAATTTATAGCAGCTGGGATACCTCAGCAGAAGTTTTTCTCACCTTCATTCCCCACAACGGAGATTCACTCACTGAATGGCTACTATATAAACACTGAATACAGAAATGTTGACTTCACTTCTATCCTCTCCCTCTGCTGCTTCAGCATCATAGTTACTTCCCTCTTGTCCAGTACTTAACAGTTTTACAATGCTCTACATCTCTGCAAAGTTGTAGAAATATTAAATAAATCCTGCTTCAACTTCCACAAGACAGGAATGCATTTGAGAGATGATCAGAAATGTTTAGGTGAAATTTTCCAGGGAAATACAAATCTACTAAAAATGAAAATTACTATTAAATTTCTAAGAAACATATAACTAAAATATACTTTCCAAAACCCCACCAAAGTCCAGACAGTCACTGATGTCCATTTAATATAATTCATATTATTATTGTATTGTTAATTTATTTAATATTCAACATTAAATTAATATATAATTATTTAGTATTCTATTATCTTTCAGATAAACTCCACAGACTGTTCATTTTCAAAGCCCACATAATGTTATGGTGATTTTTTCTTCTCTGATGAAACTACCCTGATGTGATAAATTCTTTCAAAAACAATAGCACTGTTATTCTTTTTGCACAATGGAGAATAAAACTGTATATTGTCATTAATATTGTTAGGATTAATTTTGCTTCTGTGGATTTTTTTTTTCTTTGTGTTCACAAAGTCTCTTTTTCAAAATTAGGTTGCCTTCTCTCTTTATGCATATTGATAAAAATGTGTCTACAAAATTAAAGTTAAGCTAATTGTCATGGTAGATGGGTCCATTATTACATTTTGCATGGAAAACTGGGAATAAAAATACCAGGCTGCAATGAAAGAAACCGTTGCCAGACATCCTCAGATATCTCGGAGAGGTTCTTTTTCAAATAATTTCATCCTTGTTGTGAAGAATAAAACATTTCCTGTAGACAAACATGCAATTTTTCCATTGTTTCTGAGAACTGTGGTTTGTGGATTTGCCAGAAGGGTAAAAATTTTTAAAAAGTATATTGCATAACAGTAGTTGCAGAACATTAAAAAAATATACTATAAATCCAGGGAAAAAATTGGCAATTCAAATTAATTTGATTTGCATTTAGAGATAATCGGTTCCAAGTATGAAATGTTACTTAATCAGGTAATGACTTCATTAACAGCAGTTAATCACATACTACCTTCAACTCATTCTCATAACTTGGAATTTGTTATTCAAATTACAGCAATTAAAATATCTCAGTCAAGGACTGGATTAATTTGAGAAAAATAGTTATGCAAACTCACCACAAATTTATTGATCGTTTGTAAGAGCCAGAATGTGAGTTGAATATCTAATACTAAAATAAAAATTGTGATATTAGCTAGATAAATATAGCATTCTATATGTAGAGTAAATATAGACATAAAGGAAGTAGAGGTTTTTTATTTATAGGAAGCTTATGTCTGGAATTTTACTGTCACTTCTTTCATGTGGAACATCAGAATTTCTTGTGTCTATAAAACCAAATAGCACATTAGGGCTACTTCTAGGAAGTTTCTTTGAGTTATAGCTCTTAGAAAACAGTGATTCTTGAAAACAGACTTTAAAAAAAAATGTTTAAAATACCAGCAAAATCTCACCTCACAGCTCTCCTTTCTTCTGAGCCCTAGATGCAATCCAGTGGAACAAGTCATCTATTTGCCATTTAGTCACAGCATAAGCAAGCAGAGAAAGTGAATCAAAAGCCATGATTTCCCTAAGTGTTATGTGATTTATGGCTATTGTAATTTTGAGTACTTGGTATAATACTATATTTTTAATAACTATGTCTCCAGAAATAATATTGTAGTACATCGCATGCTGGGATGAAAAAAATAATTATTAGTTTTGTGCACTAAGGATTTTCAAGAGTGGAATAAGTGAGTTTTACTGTGTTATCATGTACAAACAAGATGGCTTCATGGCTTGTGTTCAATGCAGAGTCTGCTCTGCAAACAGAAGCTTACATTGGCTCATGTTTTGTTGTGATATTTTAAATTTCTAAACAGTGCTGACTGACAACCAGTAATATATATTAGCTTTTCTCTCAAAAACTAAACCATAAAGAGAAAATAATAAACTCATAGTGAGGAATTGTGTACTAGAATTCCAGTAGACCATTTTTGTTTAAAATTTATTCATAGTATCCCAAGAGCTGTTTAAAATATTTTTGTTGCTCAATAAATATTTGTTACACAAAGACTAGTCTGTATATCTGAAAATTGCCACTGATATCTGCCTTTCCAAGAACAACTTCTTAACAACTTCTTAAAACATCCTGAACTTTCACCCATCTCCAGCACTGGATTAAAAAATTATAATGGAAGAATAGGACATAGAACTCATACCTAGTGTATGGCTGGTAATTCCATGCCTCCTTATTTCCCACAGCCAAAGAAATCTGTTCAACTGGCAGATGAGATGCAAAGTTTCTCCTTCCAAAAAGGTAAGGCTGTTAAATATGGATTTGTCGGATCCCAGAAAGTGCAACTGTAAATGTTGCCCTTCTCCATTCATCCTGCAGTTTACACAAGGGGTTAGGCAAAAACAATTGCTGGGAGCTTTTCTGATGACTAGTGCAAAGTATAATTAAATTGACACGCTTCTTCAGATTAAAGAAAATCATGTAAAAACGAAAATGCCATAACATTTGTCCTGGCCTAACATGCCTTCTTAGGCTTGAACCCATGATCAGTGTGCCAAGAATCTGTTCAGTCAAGTTTCTTTACTGCTTCTTACTGATGGCTTGTATATCAACAGAACGTTACAGTTGGTTTTAAAAAAGAAGATATGACTACTTTCCTCATTATCATAATGAACAGCTGTTCCATAATTAATACACTGCTTAGGTGCTGTTAGTGAAATCTTGCAGAGCCCATGTTCAGTGAAACATGAAAGCACAAAATCGGGAAACAATCCCATTCACCGTCCCCTTCCATGGACCCTTACTTTTTCTAATGCATATACTTGAGCTGAACAGCTGCCTGAGATGAAGGACGTGCTTGCTCTCAAAAATCCCAGGTACATTGATTTTTCACTGAGTATTCCTCACTTACTTCCTGGATTAATTTATGAGAGATAAATAGTAGTGCCAGGAGCATTTCTCTGTTGCTGGACAGAATTTTGCAAACTGTGTTCTTGCCTGCTTCAGTAGAGGTGTCAGTCAAGCCATCTACTACATTGCATGGCCTCCATGTGCCCAGCTGATAATATAATCTTACTCAAGCATTTTTGAGCAGCTCTCTCTCAATCTGTGCTAATATAAACAAAGGTAATCAGGTAAAACTCAGAAACAGGTGGAACCTGTTGGCTTCCTAGGAAATCCAGTTGAAGTGCAGACAGATGCTAGAGTACTTTTCTTTATTTCTTGCACCCATGCCTCCCTCTTCCTGTTTTTTTTGTATCTCTGATTAGGAAATTCATCACAACCTCTTTTGATACACATTAAAATAAATTGCCGTCCTTCAAAAAAGGTGGATCTGAACCTGCTCAATGTCCCTCTAGTTGTTTCTTAGAGCCTGGATGAGAAGGTTTTTATGAAACAGGAAGAGTCCTAAGCACAGGGCTTTTTTTTGTGGGCTTTTTTGGGGGCTCCTAGCTTCCTTTAAGGAGTTTTCTGCTCTTGTAAATAAAGAAAGGAACAGAACCTGTGTTTGTCTTGTTAGCCTGCTAAATACTGTCACCACCAGACTAAGAAAAGATTTTGAAATTAATTTTGCTCATAATAGAAATTTCCAGATCTGTGAAATCTTTTCTTTCAGCACTGTGAGCTAGACGTTAGAAATATTCAGGCGCTTGAACAATCAGATGGATACTGAGATTTTCAGCAAGGGGTAATCATAACTCTTAGATACTCCTGAAAAATACACATCTGAATTTTTACCTTGCAGCTGTCTAAAATCTTTTGAGAAACTAGCACTGACAGAGAGCTTTAGAACATACACCATTTTTCAAGAAGCTGAAGAACTTTTGTTCTTGATTGAACTCTTTAAAGAAATCAAAACTAAGGAAGCCACAGCATTCCCAGAATGCACAGCGTGGTGAACTAATAAGCACTTTGAATTGTCTTAATCACTTAAAGCAGACATACCAGCATCTCATTATAGTCTGCTTTTAAAATATTTGATACTACAATGTTATTCGGACATCAAAAAATATCTCATTTTAATACATGTGTAAAAATTACAACAAATTGCTATAATTACCATACTTTTGTATTACAATATTCAAATTATGAAGAAAAAAACAAAAACTCGAAGAGAAAAAGAGAGATATGTCTTGTTCATGTTTCAATAACATATTAATTACTTATAAAGCTTTGAGAAAAACCTACAATTAACCTAATTTGAGAACTATTTATTTCCAGTTTGGTTTTGGTCTGATACAGTTGTGAAAGAATTGCCATGTAAGCGGCCACTGTAAATCTGAGTCCTCCCCTTAAACTAGAGAAAGGTGTAACAGAATGTGCTGCTCTTATAGACCACTGAAAAAGACTATAGGCATTTGGATTTCCTCCTATACACCACTTGGCATTGCACATTATCTCCCAGTAACAGCTGGTGACAGAGACATTGTGCCTCTAGGAAAGTCCTCTTTGCTCTCTTCCATCTGTTTCAGTCCATTTACCTCAGAGATAAAACTCTGTTTTGGTTGGTCTGTTCACAACATCTTATCCAGATCATAATTTAAACCAGTTCTGTTTGTGATACAGTTCATGTATTATTTTTTTTTTTATTTCTTTAAAAATAGCTGAAAATTATGGTTTCTGCAATTCTGGATTTCTATGCAACAGAGATTTTCAGGTCACTATCTTCTACTGGAAAAAAACCCCACTAAAATAAAGGAGTGATACTAAAAACTATGTTATCTCACTTTTCCTGTCATTCCTTATGCTAAATAAAGAGATACGTCCAGACATATAATTTCTCTACTAAATTACTCTGCTTCTCATACAGCAAGTATTCTTTTTAATTGAGCTCCAGGTTAAAAATTTCATGTGCCGTCAGAAAGAAGGACCTCCTTCCTGTATCCTTAAAAGGGCCAAATCTACTTCAGTCTTCCTGTGCCCTTCAGTGGTGACTGAGTTGTTGCAAAGTGCAACCTACAGTTATTCATTTCTGAGGATAAGATTAATTTACCCACTTTCCAATTTTTAGTTCCCTGCATTTGGAATACTTCTGAGAATATTAAATATCACTTTTGTTTTTCTAAATATCACACAACCCTCTTTTTTGGGGATGATTTCTCTGAAACTGTAGTATTGACTTTTTTCTTTGTATTTAATATTGAATACACATTGCTTGCTTTGTTAATGTTAGCGTACAAAATCAATACTCACATTGATGTTGCTAAAGTCCTGAGAGTTTTTAAGAAAATGCGTATTTAGTGAATTGTGTACTTTACGACTTCGAGGAATCTTGTGAACATCTGATTCAGTCCAACACTGGTTTAAGATTTGTTTACTTCTTTTCCACTCCTTTTGAGGATCTTTTGTTTGATGGCTTTATTTTCTGCATGTACTGCAAGACCTACTGGTTTTCCAGAAAGCAAGAGACAGGAGTAAATAAGTTCTATTATTACTTATAAACTTCAAAAATATAATACACATCGGGGTATATAGAAAAGAGAAAAATATTTACAATTCGCAGAAGATTTCTCCTGGCACATTTTCCTATGCCTTGATATTTTGGAGATGGTTAGAGTAATCTTCTCAAGAAATAGAAATTATTTCCCTCAAGTTTTCCTCTAAGTAATTTTTGACTCTTTAAATGTAAGATCACCACTGCTGCTATTAAGACAGTTTTGTTCCCAGCAATCAATTTTTTCAGAAAGCTCAAAATGAACAAAATCTGTCTCCTAAAAATAGTGCTTCCACGACACCTACATTAACTGTCATAATTTCCAAACTCTTTTGCAAATTGACTGTGCTTTTAAAATGTATCATTAAAGCACAGAAGCTGATATTAGTCTACCATTCAGGACAGGATATTTTACAGATGACAAAGAATGTAAAAGTTTTGCCTCAGAACACATTTATTTATTCAAAATGTTGGTGTCTGGGGGTGGCCTCATGAGAGAAATCTCATTTTTGTTAATAACTCTGTGGGACACCACTCATTGCTACTCAGATGTGCTCAGTGCTCTTAGGAACAGTGAATCCTCAGTGTCTAGAACAAAGACAGACATTTCCAGGTACATTTTTATATTTCTTTTACTCTGACAAGCTAGCGGGCAAAACATTTCTTAAATCTAAACATGAATATTGAAGATCTGGAATGATTTTCCCATATAACTGATGGCATCTGTAGGCTGGATGTTTACTTTAGAGCATGACAAGCAGTGACTATTACTGAATGGAAGGAGAACATTTACTTTAGACTGTGAAGCCACTCACTCTTGTGTTACCATGCTGAAGAACACATGTGATCCTGCATCAAAAATACAGCTTTACACAAAGGGCTGCATAGCCCACACATCCCACCACTGCTGCGACTACCTCCGAGTCTGAACAAAACAAGATTAGATATTTTCCTGGAATACGTTTCTAGAAAACATATTTTATCCAAGTTACATTTTAGTCCAGTTCAGGTTAGGGATTTTCAACAGAGAAGTAGTAAGGTGGGACAGAAGTGCCTATGATATGCACTAACTCATAAGAAGTAGCCATGAGGAATAGGAACCTATAAAGATAATTCGTCTGTTCTTGTCAGGCTTTAAATACTTTTCAGTTGCTGAACAGGATTCTCTTCTTCAGAAATTTACGATCCGTTTCATACAACTCTTTACTCCTGTAGAAGACCCACTCTTTCAAGCTGTTGTTAGTGTTTTTGGCTTACAGCATATTTCTGAATGTCATCAAGTTTTTGTTTGCCCTAGAGTCCCTTTAATACAACAGAGATCCTCTCTTCTGCAGGTAGCTCGGTCTACCTGCAAAATATTAACCCAATAAAGCAATCAAAGAGAGGTTTTGTATCTCTATGAAGGCCATATAGCTGACTACCCAGCATCCCTCTTCAGTTCAACTCTAGGGAATATTTTGTTCTTTTCAAGGATTCACCTTCAATTTCAAAGCAAATTTAAAATTCAGTAAAGGAAGGAAGGAAGGAAGGAAGGAAAAGAAAGAAAGAAAGAAAGAGAGAGAAAGAAAGAAAGAAAGAAAGAAAGAAAAAGAAAGAAAGAAAGAGAAAGAAAGAAAGAGGTCTCAAAGATAGAAGGAGAAGGAAAATGTATATATTTACTTTGCTGGTTTCACTGTGATTTCAAAGTTTCACAGGTCTAACGGATTTCTAAAGAGGTAAGAAATCTCAGCTTCAAAAAAGGAGTGGGCCAGTTAGCTCAGTGTGTTGAGCGTGATGCTGATAGCTCTGAGGTCTCAGGTTCTATTTCCATTCCGTCTGCATGTGTTGCCTGATTTAGTCGAGTGGTGGCGTCCCTGCCCAGGACAGGGAGGTTGGATTGACATGATCTCTGAGGTCCCTTCCAGCCAAGGCCATTCTATGAATCACGTTTTTTACAATGCTCTTTCAATTCTCAGTGCTTAGATTGCTCACTAAAAATGAGCCATCTGTTTATATGAATTAGGAACATTTAGGCTCAGTTCTGTGTTTCTACTACTTGTGATCAGTCAACTCTACAGTGCCCGCACGTAAAACCCACTAAATATATATTAATTCCTGCAACTTCAAATATAGCCCAGCCAGTACCACTGATATTTGCAACTCCTGGCAAAGTGACCTTGAGGATGCAATTGTGGCCTGAGGCTTTTGATGGGAACTGATGTCTGAAGCAGGTACTAATCATATGACTCTGGAAGGTTTCTGGAAGCAGAGTGTGTTTTGCTTGATGTTAATTTTGTAAGCACAAAACTTTCAGGCTTAATGCATCTAGAAAAATGAAGGCTAACACCCCATGAATAAATGCTTACTTTTTAAAGTAAGACTTAAATCTTTATATGCTTTGGAAAGCAGTATCAAGAACTTCATTGTAGAAGATGATCATGAAGTATGGGAAGTCTGTGTTGCCAGAGAAGCTTTATTACTTTGCAGTCTCTGGTTTGACTTTGCAGTGAATTCATGCCAGATTCAGTTAAGCAGTCTTGAAGTTTAGTATCAGTCTAGCCGCAGCAACATAAAACTACAGAAGGGTGATAAAATACATGAAATACCTTCCTGTCTTCCCTTTAGGATGAAGCTAAGTAGTCCAGGGTTCCTCAGCTTGGGAAAGGGCCAAAAGAAGGGATGGAGAAGGGATGTATGATGAATTTCTTTCATATAATACAACTGCTGGGTGGTACCCAGTGAGATTAGCAAGCTCCAGACTTAAAAGAGACAG
>NW_009732294.1:0-26538 GCF_000703405.1 Apaloderma vittatum | reverse complement strand
TCCCTACAATTTTCATTGAACTACTGCAATTTACAATTAAATTGTAAATTTACAATAATATTTTAATCATATTACTGTGAAATTCCCTACAGTATGATGTTGTGTGTTAAAATCAGAAAACTGCTGAAAGATTGACCCATCAAGGAGTATTAACCACAAAAGAGACTTCAAAATTCGTGTAACAGAGATCAGCCTGTACTAGCACGGTTTCTGGAACCCTCTTCTTAGATATCCACAGCTGGCTACTGTTGGAAACAAGATACACGTAAACATCTGGGGTAAAAAGGTTTGATTGAACTGTAACATCCTCATGTGTATTATTTATCCATATTCCTTAGGCCACATACCAGCTACATGATAATACATAAAATTACCAGCTGTAGTGTCTTTCTGAAAGCATACAGCTCAGAACAAAAATAGATTTTAAACTTTTTTTTTCCATTGGACCGCACTGAATCTGAATTTATTCAGATTTTTGTAATAAAATACTAAGAAATCAATTTGTCTGCATAGAGAAGAAAGAATATCCATGTGAGGAAATAGTCTAGTGTGTTTATGTATATGAGATAAAAGATATTTGTGAGTCCTGGGTAAAAAATTAAGGGGATAGCAGCTTTAGGCAGCTCAACATATAAGGAAAAAGGTTTCAAATTTAAGCTCAGCTCTTTTTCTCTCAGGCAATTCTCTATTAAAACTTAACAATGATTTCTCCTCCAAAATGATGTGTTTATAAGAAGGTAGAGAACATATCATTTGGGCAGCTTCAATCAATGGAGTGAAATCAATATCATTAGCCTAAAAGCTCTATCTAAAAGCCTGTACATCACAGAAGTTTGGAAGGAGTAAGGTTTCTAAAAACAGTCACTTAACAAAGGAATTTGAGAGATTGATGAACAAATGATCTCAAATACATGTACTTTACAGAGGTGGCAGCATGTTCCTCCTTATCTTTTTCCTCTTCTGGGCGAAAAGATAACTAAAAAAATAAGGGATAAATCTTTTTTGAAGGAGCATTTAGGAGAAAAGTATGCTATTTTTCATGACATTGATTGTGTTTTTCTCTCAGGTAAACATTTCTGCTGCTTTGAGTTATGATAAGCTTTAAAATAGTTTAATGATAATAACGATTTCAATGAATTTGTTTATTGGGTTTTTTCCCTTGAATAACTCATAAAGCTCTGCAGTTACTATCGGAATTTATTTGGAAATTCATCTTAACAGAATCAATATTTATCAGGTTTCTGAGATTCTTCCAAGCCTGTTTACTCAGGAAAATATTTTTCTACTGCTACATTTAAATGCAAATAGACAAAAACATTCTGCAAGGTTTGGTTTGGTTTTTCATTGTGTGTGTTTTTTTCCTTAAAAAAAAAAAGGTAGAATGAGAATGCTAAGAAATATACTACTTTTCTGATACAGAATTCCTGAATAATAAACACTCTAGAGAATATTTCAAAGTATAATATTTTTCCTGAAATTAGACTATGCTTAGTCTTCTGTCAAGTATGAGCCCATCAACAATGCTTAGCAAACTTAGAGAAGTAAACAGTTCTAAGAAAACGTGAGGGAATTGGATTAACTTAGCTTTCTGAAATAAAAATGTGAAGGTCTTAACAACAAAGTATATCTCACAGATATAAGTATATTAGACTTTCTCTTTGCGTAGGATATGTTTTTAGAGTAGCACACAATCAGAGAATTTGTAATTAATTATTTATTATACTTCATCATACAATTACATTTTTTTCTTAAACACCAATAACTGTAAGTTCACATGGTCCTAATTTTAAGATCTTAAAACATTTCTCTCTTAATTCTGCAGAGTACAAAGTCTTTTCTGATTCAGAAGCAACTTACTGATAAGCACCACTGGTACAGTCACTCTCATCATCACAAGACACATATGCATGTGAAAATAACTACGTAACGATTATTTTTATCCTTAGGTGACTTTCTGTGTTCTTCATTGCCAGCTCATATAGAAGCAAATATATAGCTCTAAATATAGAGAAATACATGTACAGAATCTTTGAATCTCAAGAGGGTGAGTGCCTATGGGAATTCCAGCTGTGGGGGTTTTTTTTAGGTGTGGCGGATAAGGGCTGGGATGGCCACTAAATTTGGGCTGATGCTCTCTAACCCCCTCTTGTGGAAAAGGGAAGAAACTCTTGTGATCGCTCAATTTATACTAAATATGACATATATGGAATGGAATACTCTTGTTGGTCACCTGCCCTGTCTATTACCCCCCGGAGGTGCAACCTTCTATATCCTTATGACCCCTCTTACTACCTGACACTCCCAGAGTGGCACACAAGAGCCAGCAGTGGCCTTGGTCACTACAGGAATAAGTATAAGCAAGAGCCTTTCTGCATCCCAGTCCCAGGCAGAAACTGTAAACATCAGGTGTTATCACTGCCAGTAGCACACACTGTCTGCAAAAACATGCTGCTAAATTCAGAAACTGCAGCATGTTAGAAGAGACTGAGATGGAAAATAAAAACCACTGAACAGAATTGGTTTGGTTCAGCTCAAACCAGGATATTAGGCAAGCTGGAGGTATTCCAAAAAGCGGTTTTAATCTCTCATTACTCACTAAGGTTTTTAAATAGTACAGAACTGTTATTTAGTCACAGACACTAGTGAACCAGAATTTTTTTCCTTTTGTGACATTTCTTGAACAGGTAGCAAAAAGCAAAACTGAACCTTGAGGTACTACTTTTTAAAACAAATTCTCAAACTGTAAGCTGTGTGCATGACTTTATTTCGTCTTACAGTTCAGTGCAGGTTTAGGAGAACACTAAATGTGGACTTATTTGTTACTTTTTCCAGAGTTTTTAAAGTTATATATTTTAAAGACTCTGACTGAATTCAAAATCACAACCAAGGTTTAATCAATATCTACATTGCACAGAGTTTGTAAAAGTTAGGCAAAAAAGTTTTATGATGATACTTACACCTTCATAATGGAAAAGATGGGTGCCAATAGCAAAGGGATGACAAAATAAAGGTGAAAATCCATGAAATGGGATGTAATGTTTAACAGGGAAGAAAACCCATAATTTTACATTTGTATGAAATAAGACCTTGAGATATAATAGACCAAACTATGAAAATGTCATTAGTCTTTAGTAGCACCTAAAAAATCCAAAATGGACTTTTAGGAAATACTGGAAAACTGGAAAAAAACACATGAATTATTATACCTCTGTATAAATCCATGGTGATCTATATCTTGAACATTGCTTTGTTTCCCTGAGGACATAACAAGGCCGGGAAAATGCAGAGAAAAAAAAAAAAGAGACATCTCTAAAGGTATATAACTTCCAAAATCATTCTATGATTCTTTGTAAGAAACCTCTGAATTTATTAAGAACAGGACCAGAACACTCTCAGGCTGGAAAAGAGCAACTTGAGGGGAATATAACAGAGGTTCACAAAATCATGAAAGACATTGAGATGGTGAGTATGGACCTACAAAACTTAATGGGCATCAAACAAACCAGCAAGAGGTGGGTTCAAAGCAAAGCAAGGACCTATTTCCTCGTGCAGTGTGATGTCTCGCTGTGAAAGCTCCATGGGACACTTTTCACAGTAAATGTACACAGGTTCAAAAATAACAGAGCCCATTCAGAAACAATGCTGGACTCTGCGGATGTACCACTGTGCCTTGGCCACAGGCATTTGGTTTTCCTTATGGATCTATGTTGGAAGCACTCCTGGATAAAGCCTGGAGAAAATTCTCTCACCTGCCCTGTCTGTTGTACACAGAAATGTTATAGAATGTCTCAGGAGCTCTTTGTGATGTCACAGCAGTCATTTGCTTTATATTCATGACTAAAAAATTAAATATCACCATTAATTATTAAATTCCTTAGAAAGCTTATCCCCGTGGTCTTTGTGGAGGTTTCACAAGAGTCCTTCAAAAAGTCCTATTATGGTTACTGACAGCATGGCCCAGAACAGTCTGCCTTCAGTGGGGTACATATTTGGGTCTTTGCTACCTGTCTAAAAGTTTCTATCTCAGTTGCTAAGAGATTTACCTGAAAAAAATGTACCTCATTTTATTTATATCTGCATACAATGGACACAAAATAAATATGAACACTAATCTGGGCTTAAGTACAAAATGCAACATAGACTTAGCTACAATTCTAAATATTATAATAGTACTGCATTTAGTGAAATACATATAGTGAGGTAACAATAAGATTGTTTAATTTTCTTTGGGTTGGAGATTGAAACATCAGCAAATACTGTAAGAAAATGAAAATGAGATAACTGTGATTCAGGTGAGAAAGAGGAATCTAACCACCACGAATAAAAGCACAGGCAAAGAACAAAAAAGAAAATGAAATTGTTTTCTTCCTTTTCCATTTGAATAAAACAGAGCATAGAGTAGAACCTCCCATATGAGGACAGGCTGAGAAAGTTGGGAGTTTTCAGCCTGAAGAAGAGAAGACTCCAAAAAGACCTTATAGTGGCCTTCCAGTACCTAAAGGGGATCTAAAGGAAAGAAGAGGGGGGAGTCTTTATCAGTTGTGTAAGGATGAAGTGAGGGATAATAGTTTCAGACTGAAAGAGGGTAGACTTAGATTAGATATTAGAAGGAAATTCTTTTCCATAAGGGTGATGAGATAGCAGAACAGGTTGCTCAGAGAAGTTGTGGAAGACCCTCCCATGTAGAGTTCAAGGCCAGGCTGGATAAGGCTTTGAGCAACCTGATCTAGTGGGAGGTGTCTCTGCCCATGGCAGAGGGGTTGGAACTAGGTGGTATTTAAGGTCCCTTCCAATCCAAACCATCCTATGATTCTATGAAATTCAAGGTGAGATGGGAGAGTCAGCATACGATGAAGAGCCAAAGGGCTATTGTGCAAAGAATCAAAGGCAGAAGCTGATGGAGCCAGCAAGTGGGTCACTGAGTGAGTGAAGAAGGGCTGGATATGGGGAAGAAGTCAAAGGACATGGTTTGCAGTTCTGTATTCTGAACAAGTAAAAGAACGGATAAGTAAATGACACCCACATTTTTTTTTGAAATAGGGACAAAGAAATTGGCAATTGAACCCCAAATAAAAGCAAATCAAAAAAGGAAACAGATGCAGAGAATAATCAGAGGTAGCTACTCCCCAAGCCTCTTGCCATATAGCAAAAAATATTAATTAAGAACATAGCATATTCTGCAAGCTTTAATATATTAAGAGCTCTTTTTGGTAGGCTTAGAGCTTATTTATTTATTTGGTTGGTTGGTTGGTTGGTTTTAGTATTGCCAGTGGTTACGATGTTCAATATTCCACAGTACTTCCTTTTTTACGGCATTCTTGTAACCTCAGAGGTGTGATATTTCAGCATGATGATTCCCTTTGCATAGAAATCCAGAGCAGGAGGAAAAACATGACTCTCTTCTGCTAAAAATATCAAAATATCTTTCAGTAACAAGTTGCATGCCTCATAAAATGATAACCTTGGTTCTTTCATCATAAAAAGAGAGCAAGGTTATATTTCATAAAATATACAGAATGAAATTCACAATGAGAAATAATTACAAACATTATAGATATTTCTCAACATTGAAGACAACATGTTTTAAAAGAAAAGCAGTTGTCAATGAAGAAATAGTTGAGGAAAATATAATATATAAAGGATATAATATTGATTTTAAAATATATCTCCAGCTTTTGCTTACTACCAAAGCATAAGAAATCACGTTCCTCAGCTGCCAGAAATTTACTGACATACTGAAGACAATGCATATAAAATTTAAATTTAAATGTAGATAAACTGTTAGTTTTTAGAAATACCGTGAAGAGTTGTTTGACACTGAAATTACATATTTTCTAATAAAGTTGCCTATTTACAAGGCATGTGACTTTGTGTTATTTTAATTTTCATAAAGCATCTCTTACACTTTTGTGAAAATGCAAAATCGTAAAAAAATATACATAAACAAACTTATACTCAAAGATGGTTGTATGCAGCCTCAAAACCATTTCTTAATTTCACTGTTGTTCAGAATATATCCGCTTTGGAAATCCCAGGAGCAGAGAAAATGTGACTGTTCATTTCCCATACCATGTAGTCTAGAACCTCACAGAGGTTTTTTCCCTCCATGGAGGAAAGAGTCTTTGAGATACGGAACAAGCCCTGAGAACAGAGTGGGGAAAGGGAGCCGCATAGGGTTCAGTAGGACCTTGAACAGGGACTGGCACTCCATAAAGGGTCACAGCTTTACCTTCAGAGAGAATCTGCAGTAGATACATCAGAGAAATTGTTCTAAAGAAAAAAAAGAACTACACTCTGATATAATCAGACACGGACAGAGACAAAAAGAAGGGCTAAAGAGTATGAGGGGAAGAAGCCAATTTACGTTACTGAAACAATTTCTGGCATTAATAAAAAAAAGAAATGTCTGATGATTAGGGATTCGACCTTCTTATTCTGACCAGAAAATCTGTGTCTCACTCATAAAAAGCTTTGTAATTACCTCTTATCATAACTGATACAATTCTTGCCTTGCTTTCATATATATCTTCTGCTTTTATGCTAAAATTCTCAGTAGGCTCTAGTGAAAGCTCAGAGGAGGTCAAAACTGTTTAAGTTCTGTGATTAGCAGCATTTGGCATCCTACAGACAAACACATGCCATTAGAGCTAGCGTTGGGCTCAGAACTGCAGTGGGAAAACAGGAAAAAACGAGAAGAAAAGAAGTCCAGAAGGCTCAGTGTGAAGAGTGGATGGTTCCTGCTCTATCTGTGCAGGAGGAACTGGATCCTTAGAAACTATTTCAGTATCAGGAAGGCTGAGGAGGGACTTTTTACAAGAGTGTCCACTGATAGGACAAGGGGAAATGGGTTTAAGTTGAGGAAGAATAGATTTAGACTGGATCTTAGGAAGAAGTTCTTCAGTACGAGGGTGGCAAGACTTTGGAATAAATTGCCCAGAGATGTTGTGGCTGCCCCCTCCCTGGAGGTGTTCAAGCCCAAGTTGGATGGAGCCTTGAGTAGCCTGATCTAGTTGAGAGGCATCCCTGCCTATGACAGGGAGGTTGAACTAGATGATCTCTAAGGTCCCTCCTAGCCTAGGCCATTCTCTGATTCTCTGATTCTATGATTCTATGATTCTATGATCAGGGAGTGAGCTACAATATGCTTCACTTCTCACATGACACGGAGCCTGTGCCAGATCAAGTGGTGCCACTGGGGAAGTCCCCTCAAGGTACAAAACCAAACACTGTCGCAAAAGTTGCATAAACAAAACAGAAGAATTTTCTCCTAATGACACAAGACAAATACCTTAGATTAGTTCTCACTCATCCTGATGAGAATGGCTGGGAGACTATGCTGACCTTAAAATACCGAATGGGAGGCCAAAAGATGGGCAAAGTACCTTGCAGTATTTCCTGACTTCATTGGATGAAGTTATGATTCTTTCATGATTTTGTCTATGAAATTATGTGGTGTAGGATAATCAGGGGTAGCGGAAGGCTGATTATTATCAATACATTTATAATTGATTCAAGAAAAAACAAATCAGAGAATTAAGTATGAAACTACTATAGAACCTTTTATTAAGAAATTACATTGTATTCTAATTTGTCATTGCAATGAAAAAGAATAAGCAGAGAAACAATGGAAATGTATTGGGTTTTTTTAGGAAAAATGCATGCCTTTATCTGTCTGTACTATCATTATTCTCATTATCCAACTTACAGAATACCATTAAAAACATTCAGTACATTGCAGTATAGTCATGATACTTAAGATCAAGTTGTCTAATAAATAGAACTTTCAGTTTCATTAAGTTGTATGAGACTATCTTGGTGAAGGACAGGGGATCTTTATATTTTATAGAAGAGAAACATTTAATGACGTAAGCACAACTTCCAAAGGACTGCTTCTAGATGCTGTACTTTACTTGTATAAATGTCAGACACAGGACAAAATCAGCATAAATTGAATGAGAAACAACTCTACAATCTACAGAGTATTAAACCAGGAATAAACAAAGACACCAATAATCTTTAGATTTTAAAAAAAAGTAATTAAGTACAATCTTTGCTTCCAAGATAAAAAAAAAAACAAGAATGAAATTTTAGATTCTAAAGTTTCATTCTCATCCTGCAATGTTCTATATTTCTGTTCTTTCTTATCTCATAGTAAATGATGTCCACTGTCACTCTAAAGATACTTTTATCTTTATAGACTGGAAGGAGGAATAATCAAAGCAGAAGATTACTAGATCTTCAGTGTTATGGCATAAAATATTTTCAGAGAGAATATGTAAGGCTGCCCTGGTGTACCACTTATTTCTATATACTTAACTTCAACCTTGTGACAACAGTTGATGAATCATATTTCTATCACCTTAGGAAGCAAGTCAAATCTTAACAGACAGGGGCTTTAGCAGTTCTGCTTAGCAGATTTGAGAGGCAGAGAGAATGGGAAGAAAAATGGCAATTCATCTGTAAACCGAGACCTTCAGCAGAGATCCCTCTTACAATAAGACCTGAATTCTTAGGCTTGAGGTTTAGTTATGTCTCAGAACAAAGCTTTAAAGGTCCATGGAAGAGTTAGGTACCCAGTCCTCACCTGAGCACAGGGGCAAAACATGAAGAAATGCAGGGGCAAAGATGTTCCAGTTCAATATCTTAACTATATAGGGTATTCTTCTGTCTTTCACAGTTTCTGTTTTTCTAAAACAGAAACCTCAAAACATGCATACAGTTTGAGTTTGTCAGGTATAATAACGTACAATAGTTAATCAAAAGCTAGGCTATTTTAATGATGTCTTTCATTGTTGAGAACAAATGACTTGTAAAGGTTAAAAGTTAAAAAAAAAAAAGAAAAACAAGCAAACAAAAAGTTGTTAGACCAGAAAAAAGTCCCCAATGTCCAAGAATGGCCAGAGGCTGTTTCACTACTTTTTTTAAAAAAAAAACCGCAGTCATTGCAGGGCTGAGAATGAACATGAAGAGATTTAGTCATATTAGAAACCTTTTGATCACAAGTAAATATTAAAAGCAGAATCTCAATGTGATGTCAATTACTGGAGAACCAATCTTACCATGCTCTGTGTAGAAAATGTAATTCATTGCGATGTAGAAATTGTGTTACAATTAAAATTTATTTTATACTAAAATAAATGTAAATTTCCTGGGCAGCTGAATTCGTACTTTTGATAATAAATGCTTTCACATCCATTACCCAGGAAATCTTCAGAGAGTCTAAGTCCAATTTGACATCATCCCATAACACATGTAATATACAACCAGCATTAAACAGTAAATAGCAGGCAGTCTTCATCAAAGCATCCTACTGCTGTTGAAGAATGAGGTTTGACATAAACTGTCTTGCACGCCTATTAAGGTTGCAGATACAGGTGAGACAATTCACCTTCTTTTACCTTAAACGTATTCTCCTATAAGCAGCACCAAGGGTTCTCTTATGCACATGTAAACCAAGTAAGTCCTTCTAGGTTTGGAAGAATTATGTTTCTGGTATAATTTTCCTAAATTTTCATATATATCTCATTTATCAAACTGATTGTTATAAGGATGCTTCTAAGAGACTAGATAAAGAAGCTTGCAAGCGTGGTGGGAGACTGCGCATTCCATGATGAATCACATGTTTTTTTCTACTTGAGACATACCAAGTCAGTCTCTGTTAAGCAGTCCCCAAACGGAAGAAGTCTGGGCAGAAGCACAAAGGACATATTGTTTGCTCTCCTTGATGATGCTGAGGTCTGGGGATCCCCGCACTTCTCCAGTTTCCCAGCATACAGACATCTGTAAGTTGTCTTTGGTCATGGGGACTTCCCCTTTAATATCAATTAGCCCTTGATCCACTCCTCTGGAAGGATCAGAATTCACAGGCTAGAAAATTTAAAAGTCATTTGCAGCAATAGAAATCATGTTTTCCAGAGACTTTTTAGCCCATTTTTTTACTGTTGCATGTGATTTTCCCCAAGTTGTTTGCCTAGACCCTGGAAAAGTAAGGGTGATAGAATGCGATCTGTCCTGCTTCAGGGGCCTCTTCAGCAGTATTCTTAGATATTTCTCATTCTTGTATTACTTCACATTAAAATATTAAAGGCCTGTCACTGAGTTCCCTTGCATGCATTTATATTACCTTATGTGATTTTGCCATGGGAGTTGTTTTATCTGCTTCTTAGTGTTTGCTTTATTCATTATATGTTATGATTATCAGTCCTTTTCCACAGTTTTAAATCTTGCTAAACTAGCGACTTATGAATTACTTACTTGTCTTAAATGATTAAAGCTGCTTGGGATACAGCAAAGACCACCTGCTCTTTACTAGCATATGTACGAAACTACAGTCTTAAATGATCCTGGCCAATTTTTTTATGGTCTTTGTACGATAAGGTTGTGTCTGTTGAATTTTGAATATTCTCTTGTGGATAACGTATTTGGTATAATGTAGAGGAATGATGTGTTACTCATCAGCCAGAATCATAAAGCATAAGCTTCAGCAAAACTATAAAAGTCTAACCAATAAAGACCTATTTTTAACAGAGAAAATAAGACCAAAATACAGTAATATACATGTTAAACATGAGAAAACCATGTGCAAGATTAAGGAAAAAAAGGAATTAAAACTTGCAAATTTTAACAGAATAAACATTCACTTTTACAGCAGTTGATTAGAACTCCTCATTCACAATATTCATTTCCACTTGCTCAAGAATAATCACTACAGCAACCAAAAGCAAAATTCATGGCATTATGTTTCTAATTTTCATACTACACTCCTAAAAAATTTGAGACTTAAATAATTCCTGGTTTCCTGCAGAGAGCTAGATAATGTTGCGCCAGCTTTCACAGTATTCTGTGTACAATTTAGAAAATATATATTTAATTTAAGTTTCTTCTGTTTATGAGCTCAAGGATAATACTGTTGACTCTGATGAAAATGTGACTTCAGATGATTTATGAGTTTCACAAAGGCTTATATTAATTCAAAACTTCACTTAATTCACACATGGATGAACTTTACTGACTACTTTAGATTTACAGAGCTCAAAGAATTGCTTCACTTGAAATTCACATACTTCTTATGTTGCATAAGAACATGTGAAAGATTTGGTTTTTTTTTAATTCAGGGATGTATATTTTTCCTCTCTAGTTTTTCCAGGGAGTTTGAAAACACTAAAAAGAAGAATGTACTGGACTGTAGAAGGGAAACAGTCTTCAACATTCAAGTTGTAGGTGGGTATATGGTACTTTTTTTTTCCATTGTGATTTTAATTTCATTAATATTCATTTTTTATATCAGTGTAGCCAAGACTGTGTTTGCATTACACGACTGACAAGCTGCCAAGCAGGTCTACTCTGGCAAGCTGTATCTAGGAGAAACTTTTTAAACCACCCTCTGCCTGGGACTCACTGAGAGCACTGCAAGTTCCTAAACTTGGGAAAAGTTTTCTCAGCTCAGGTCTTGAAATCTGATCCTTGAATTTCCCAGGTTGGAGGGAAACAACCTCTTTGGCTTTTTACAGGCAAGCCATAAGAAAGGAGAAGTATGGAATGAGAGGTGACAGCTGATGGCCAGCTGACTCTCTGCTCCTAGTCACCGCTTGCCATCTCAAGTACACAGCTGCATGGGTACGAACTGGGAAGTACCAGCTGTGACTTACATGTTTGGCCATGTCTCCAGCCTGTGCTCAGAGTCTGGCCAAATACATGGTGCAGGGGCAGCCAACACAAAACATTCACCCTCAAGTCTTTAATTCTCGCTACTCTACTGTGTTGATATTCCTATTTTGATGCTTTCCCTATCCCCACTACTTCATTTTCCAGTTAGTCCTCAGAAGAATGTAAGTCTAGTAATTTTGTGTTAGAAGGACTCTGGTTTAGGGCACTCCTTTGTAAGTTTAACGATTGATTAAATTAAAAAAAATAAGTATATTAAAATAAGTTGCTGGTCATCTCATGCACAGTGTTTGAAGATGTGGAATAAGGAAAGAGATCTTCAGAGGTTTTTCTGGTTTAAATTTCTGAATTAAAGGCTACCTGATTAATTTTTCTGAGGTTAAATGTCTTTCTTTAAAAAAAACCAACTATTTCCATTAGTTTCTAACATCTTAATTTTTCATGATAATATCTTAATGTCCTGGAATGTTCAACAGTGAAAGATAAAAACTCATTTATCTTTCTCATTACCTTCATTGCTAAGTATCTCAGTGTAAAATAATTCTTTAGCAAATGAAGGCAGATGCTGACACTAAAATTGCCAACTACCACAAGCAGATATATAAAACAGAGTTTTAAGTGTCAGCTCTGACTCAATGAAGAACTCATACCTCAGTGTGAACAACTAGGATTATATACTGAACGTATGTGATGGAAGAACAGAGTTTGGCTCTTGAGTGTACAAGTCTTCAGTCAGGAAAGTCGGAGAAAATCACAAGAGTCTTCAGGAGGAAGTCTATCCAATCTCTGATCTTTGCTCACAGTTCCATAAATCTCAGGCAAGTTGAGCCAAAGAAGCACTCTCCAGATGCCTGTGCAAACTGACAGGGTGTTTGCCTAAAGATTATGGGGGTTACTATGCGATGCAGGTGGAACTGTAGAATCAGAGCTGTCCAGGTTGGAAAAGACCTTTAATATCATTGAGTGCCACTGTTCACCTGGTGATGCCATGTCCAGTGCTAAACCATGTCCCTAAGCACCACAGCTATGTATCTTTTAAAGACCTCCAGGGATGGTGACTCCACCACTTTCCTAGGCAGCCGCTTCCAATGCTTGACAACCCTTTCTGTGAAGAATTTTTTCCTAATATCCTATCTAAACCTCCCCTGGTGCAACTTGGCTGTGTCCTCTTGTTCTATCACTTGTTACATGGGAGAAGAGACCAACACCCACCTTGTCACAACCTCGTTTAAGATAGTTGTAGAGAACATTGTGGTGTCCCCTCAGCCTCCTTTTCTCCAGGCTAAACAGTCCCAGTTTCCTCAGCTGTTCCTCATAAGACTTGTTCTTGAGGTCCTTCATCAGCTTTGTCACCCTTGTTTGAACACATTGTGGCACCTCCATGTTTTTCTTGTACTGAGAGGAAGACAATTTTGGGAGTACATAAAATTTATTTTAAGATGTTTTAAGCATGTTGTGCAAATGTGAAATGAGATGTTTTACATGATTTGTCCACATGCCCTGTCCTGCATAGCCACACCGTTCAGATCACTCCTAATTGAGATATCTGGATGTTATTGACTGCTTTCCATTTGTGCACTCTTTTATGTCTAAAACGTTAAAAAGACAATACCTCATAAGTTTTGTGGGAATAACTGTCAAGAAACCATTCACACATAGGAGTGGTGGTATCCAAATGTGCCAGCTGTACTGGGCCTCTATCCATGCACCTAACCTATGAGTTGCCACTTATATACCTTATACTATGTACTTTTGATGATAATGAGATACCTAAAGTGTGATCTTTACGAGCCAGATGCTATTATTTCTGCTTATGTTAGGTAGCATCTTATTCAAATTTCTCCATTGATGTCAGTAAGACTTCCAGTGAACAAAATACCAAGCAAACTTTGGGAATATTTCCATCTAATACTTCCATTCTCCAGTGAAACGAACATGAAGGAGGTGGGGAGGTAACCTCCCACTGGAGTTGTGACTCTGCAGATACATTTTGAGGAAAATGAATTAGAGTCTATGTTTATTTCCTACTAGTACTGAAAGCCATTCTGAAGTTCAGTCACTAATCATTGTCCATGGCCAGAAGAGCAATACCTTTGCATTACAGGCACACACAAAGTGCTAATGTTAATTAGCTAAATCTAAAGCAATAGGCTATACCCAATAGGCTATACACAAGTGCAGATTAGGGGACGTCCTGCTGGGAAGCAGCCTCATGGAGAAAGACCTTGGAGTCCTAGTGGGCAGTAAGTTGTCCATGGGACATCAGTGTGCCCTTGTGGCCAAGAGGGCCAATGGGATCCTGGAGGGCATTAAGAAAAGTGTGTCCAGCAGGTCTACGGAGGTTCTCCTGCCCCTCTACTCTGCCCTGGTGAGACCACACCTGGAATACTGTGCCCAGTTTTGGGTTCCCCAATTCAAGAGAGACAGGGACCTACCAGAGAGAGTCCAATGGAGAGCTACGAGGATGATCAAGGGACTTGAACATCTCTCCTATGAAGAGAGACTGAGAGAACTGGGGCTGTTTAGCCTTGAAAGGAGACGGCTGAGAGGGGACCTTATTAATGTGTATAAATATCTGAGGGGTGGTGTCGAGAGGAATGACACAATCTCTTCTCAGTGGTGCCCAGTAATTAAATATGAAATAATGGGTTTAAGTTAAGACATAGGAAGTTCCACCTCAACACGAGGACAAATTTCTTTATTGTGAGGGTGACAGAGCACTGGCACAGGCTGCCCAGAGAGGTTGTGGAGTCTCCTTCTCTGGAGACTTTCCAAACCCACCTGGATGCGTTCCTGTGTGGCTGCCCTAGGGCATCCTGCTCTGGCAGGGAGATTGGACTAGATGATCCTTTGAGGTTCCTCCCAACCCCAACCATTCTATGATTCTATGGTTCTATAATTCTATGATAGGATGCATTGCCATTACCAAAGCAAGGATCAAAGCATATAGAGAGTATTTGACATTATTAAAGTCATCTCGCTAAAGAAAAACAACAACTGGAGATGGGAATGTATCTTATACATGCTATTGCTTTTACAAAGGAGACATGCAAAGCCATATCATTAATAAAACACTTGCCTTCTGCTTTTTCTTTTCTTTCTAATGACGATGCACGTGTTCAAAAGATTTTACTACTCTCACAGGTTCTTCTAAAACATGCCAATATCTTTATATGAAGTTGTCATGATAGTTATTATTCTCTCCATCAAAGTATGTTTTTGTGCCCTCTGTGACATTTGAAAGACTAAAAGGCACAACTACTTCAAAGACCAAAATGGGAAAAGAATGATGTGAGCTCTACTCTCCCTCTGATACAGATATGAAAGGAAAAATTTTTCCTGCTCTCATGCCTAGAAAATGAGGAACAGAATTATAATCATAGGTAGCTAGTAGTAAACACACATTTATAAAGCTATTTCAGCTAATACTCAGCTAATACTAAAATCTGGATTATTTTAGCCTGCAGATTGATCCTAAACAACTTCGCAACAGAACAAAAGACCTCATAGTTGCAAGACTTCAGTTGTTCTCATAACACCTCTGTATTGGGTCAGGCTGAGGTGGAGTCAATCTTCCCATAGCAGCTCTCTCAGTGCTGGTTGTTTTTGTTTTTCTCCTTGGAGTGGTAGCTAGAAGGGTGTTGATAGCACCCCAGTGTTTTGGCTACTGCTGAGCAGTGCTCACACAGCACCAAGGCTGTGGTTTTGGGTTTTTTTTCCCAATGTTCCCCCAACAGTAGACTGGGGGTGGGTAACATCTCGGGAGGGGATACAGCCGGGCCAGCTGACCCAAACTGACCAAAGGGGTATTCCATACCATATGACGTCAGCTCAGACATAAAAGGGAGAAGGAAGAGGGAAGTGGGGGGGGCATTCGCTGTTTTGTGCTTGTCCTCCCGAGCAACCGCTACGCGTTCTGGAGCCCTGCTTCCTACAAAAGCAGCCGGACATCACCTGCTGATGGGAAGTAGAGAATAATCTTTGTTTTGCTTTGCTTCCGTGCGCGGTATTTGCTATTGCTTTATTAAACTGCTTTTTTATCTTAACCCACGGGCCTCTTTTTACATCTTCCCTCTCTCCTGTCCATCTAAAAGGAGAGTGATAGAGCGGCTTTGGTGAGTGCCTGGCCTCTGGCCAGGGCCAAACCACCACAACCTCTCATGGAGAACAGCAGTGAAGTCCTTAAATCAACTCTAAAGACTAGAAAGCCAGACTAGCTAGTGCTGCCTCCATTGGAGACCGAGAGACAGGTCTTGAGCAAGGCCAAAAAATGATGAGAAAAAAGCCATTGCTGCAGCTTCCCTCCTGTAACTATAATTGATACAATATGAACTCTCCATGCTTGAATATTTAACGAGAGAACTGCCTCCGGGGGAAGCCATACATGGAAACTTTGGACTCACCTGATGTTCTGGGATTTGTTTCTTAGAACCACAGCTGTGGCTTCAAATAAAGAACCATTAAATGCCAACTGAGCTGTATGTCTTTGTAAATTCTAGTTGCAGTTGTCTGGGGATAAGTGTACTTTCCAGCAGAAAAGAGCAAAGAAGTTCTGTCATGAATTTCATGAGTAACATCATTCATTGTTCAGCCAATTTTGTACTCTAGCCTTTACTATGAACAAATGGCTAATACTACATCACAAGCTTTTCAGGACTTTAGACTAGGAGGCTTTCTTCTACTTCACAACCATTTCTATTAATTAACTAATTCTTTTATATGTAGTAGAAATGGAGTGTTTCTCATTCCCCCCTTTGAAAAGGCTAATACATCATCCCAAAGAAAAGGCAAACACCTAAATTCATAAAGCACAGGAATAATTTTAGTTTGATTCTTTAAAGTTAAAAAGCACTTTAAGCCCTTCTGCCACCAGTAGAAGCTGTGGATGGACAACATCTCATCATGCACTTAGTCTGGGTAACTACAGGTAGTGAAGTTGATTTTTTTGGCAAAAACCTAGTGTTTCTATTTCCTCTAACGTAACTGAGGTATAGTCTCATATGGGCAAATATACATGAACTATCTAATCAAAGTTTGGCTCTCACACAGGAACACTTAAAGGTATGGTAATAGAAATGTGTCTCAGTTTAATAGGCCTCATCTGAAGTCTCACCCTCAGCTGGGGTTTAAGCGCCTATGTCAAACTTATCACTTTGCTGGCAAGCAGCCGTGAGTGCTGGTATGCAGGCTCTCAGCTCAGTGTAGAGATCCACTTTGCACTGGAGAGAGCCCTATCTCAAAGAGTAGAGGGTCAGAAATGAGCTAAGATACAAAGCAAGATCACTTCAGTACTGCATGGCATGTTGTAAACACATACAACAATTTTCCACATGCTTAAGCACCGAGATTCTTTTGTGATAAGGAAATTTTTATTAATTATATATGGCTGTATAATGGAGGCTGATAAAAGCTCTAATTTTGCATCAGACTCCAAAGTGGCCAGCACAGAACAAGTAACTAAAAATGTATAACCACTGCTAAGTTTTTGTAATTTACAGCACTACAAACTCAGCTGAAGTCCAGGTTATGGGGATTGTTACTCTGGTGTCATTTCCTTAGAGGCTATTGGATGTTGTGTGCTATAGTTTGGCTTACCCTCATGCCATTACTTGAAAATATATATATTGCTTGAAAAGATATATAGGTGTTTTTTACATAAAGATGTTCTTTATATTTATTTTGAAAGAGGAATGCTAGTATCTTATCTTAGATTTTAGTCACTGGAAATTCCAGTATACTATGGATTTTTCATTTCTTTCCGAGAGACTTAGAGAACAACAACTCTTATTCTCATCTGAAGCAGAGTAAGAAATAAGGTAGAATGTAGCTGAAATAGTCTCTCTCAACTAGGTTAAAACATACTCATTTCATTAATGATAGCAAATTCTTCACCTAGGGCAAATAAAAAAAAAGTAGAAAGCTGTCTCCAAAGTAACTCCGACCTTAGATCTATGTAGTTCGGGATTAAGTTCCCTTTACTCTCTCTAGGGTCATCTGGAGCAGAAATTGTGGGACGACAATCGTGTCACTTCATCCCCTACCCACAGAGAGGCACAGATGTTCTGGGAAGTGGTGCCAGAGCAGCACAATGAGACCTACCATGTGGCCTTCAGTGACGGCTGCTGCTGACTCAGCCAGGGAGGATAATGATGGTCAGGCCATGTAAAGGTACACCCTGGAGGGAGCTGAAGCTGAGCTGAGCAAGAAATAAGAAAGCGTCAGTCCTGAGTTTCCTGGAGCTGGTACTCTAGGGAAGCTGATTTTAGTTTGAAGTTACCCCCTCAAAACGTTGTAGAGAACTGTTTGGACACAGACCGTAAGTTTCACAAATTTTGGTCCCCTTAGAGCTGTTACACATAGTAATAGCTAATTACAACCTCCAAGGTGTCTGCAGCAGAACTTGTCCATGTAGCAGTCTAGCAGTATCTTTGTCTTCTCTGCCTTATGTGCTGTTCCTGTTTCCTCCCAAACTGACTACATAGGGTCCCAGATTTACAAAAAACACTCAGCTGTCTCATAATTTCAGAGTACCTTTTACTGCTCTGGCAGTAGCCAGGATCAGATCCAGTAACAGTAAATACTGCACAATAGGCACTGCTTTTCTAAAATACATTAACTGACAATGTTTAATTCAAAATCATTCAAATTCAGGTAATACTGAATAAGATCGTTTGTCACTTGATCCATTTTCTTCATTTTCAGTAGACACAGCTTTATTACTAGTCTGAGCAAACCAGAGAACCTTTGCATCATCATAATCATAAAATACACTCTTCTGTCATTAATTAGACACAACTGAGCAGGAAATAACACTGAGGCCATAAAACCCAGTGATGTATTTCAGCTCAAGGCAATAGATTTTTCCTTTGATTTCCAGAATCTTTTGATGGAACGGGAATATGACTTACTTTTTTGTTGTTGTTGTTGTTGCCAGCAACAAATGCTTCTTTTTATATGTCTTTGCACTACCTTTGTTACAGCTTTCTCTAGCCCATGAAGTGAACTACCCAGCTGTGACAGGGAAGGCAGACAGGTGCAAACAGGAACATATTTTAAAGGTTCTTCCAGCATGTACCAAAAGTCACAGTGACAGTGTGAAGGGTGCATAAAATGTGTCCATGTTTCAGACCTTTCCTTTCACAAGTTATCTCATATGCCAGGGTGGTGTAGAAGTTCATGCGTGGGGAAATCCACATAAACATCAGCTTCACACTTGAATCTAACATGGCAGCTTAGCCTGCATGTGGCTTGTGGGTTGCAACAACTAGAAAAGATCAGGATGAGAATTGTGGTGTAGGAGTAGAGGGCAAGAAGTAAAACCCTCAGTACAGGCAGTTCTACACAGTTTGGTGAGAATAGGTGCCATTTGGTACGTTATGAAGTCCTTCCAAGAGTGCCTGTCAAGTAACTTTTACTCTTGGACACCTCTCAGCAATGGCAGAACAGCTGGATTTTTGCTCTGGAAAGTGACAGCAGAATTTCCTGAGGCGAACCTCCTGGCCGGGCTGCTAAATTCAGGGGAAAGATTTCTGATAGACGTGTGTGCATGTGATGTCAGAAATTATACTGGAAGACATAAAACACCAACATTGCCATAGCAACCATAGCATAGCAAAAGTGCATGATTTTCTGCAGAAGCGGAACAAACACAAGCACAGAATCACCTTCCCTGCATTTAACAGAAGCCTATGACTAAAGTCAAGACAAGTGAAAAGCCCTGACTAGTCAATAAGGGAGAATTCACATCACATTAAACTCTTATTCTGTGTATACACACAAAAATATTAATGATTACATCTGTACTTATGCGTGGTCCATAGATGGAGAGCTACCATTATCCTCCCTAAAGAAAAAGCAATTTTTAATACTTTTTCTACCCAAAACATTTGCCATGTAAGAAAGATGGTACAGTGAAAGATCTTAAAAGAATACAGTACAAGCCCCGATCTTAATCATTGTTTAAATGATGAACTTTAAGGAACTACACGGGAGGATACAGCGAAGCTGCTATTCTTCTTTGGCCAGCCCTTAGTGTTTTCTAAGAGCAAGCTTCTGTCAAAACAATGGCAAAAGTAGGGATATTTGTGGGGCATCTGTGAATATGGCAGGGATATATTTTGACAGACTCCTTGGAGAAGTCATTTTTTGTTCTAGATCCCCTTGTCCAGTCAGTCAGTCACAGACTTCTATTTTTTTCCCAGCAGGTCCAGAGAGAATAGAGTACAATGTGATTAAGGGATATTTCAAATCTATTTGAAACAGACAAATATGTATCAACAAGAGTCTATTGACAGATAAAATGTGAATAGAAAAAAAAGGCTAAATACAAAAATCAGCATTACTGGATCATTTTACACAGATTGTTAGTGCCAATGATTCTTTGACTATTGACCATTTTATGGTATGAGATTGGTCCTTAGTGTCACAGAACACTGGTCCTGATCAAACCGAACAAATGAAAATTATGTGCATGCATGAAAAAGAATTTTGTTTTCTGGTTATTTTTATCATTTTAGTCTTAAAATGGAAGACAGAAATAGACTAATAGCTTTCTATTTATTTCAAATATTTCAAACTATTTTTAAAACATTTGTAAAATAATAATAATATTTCAAAGTAATTTCTTCAATGCTCAGTTTCACCCTGGGTGAAAACAGTAGTCAGCCTCAGGATTTGAAGTAGTCCTGCAAAATTGTGTACCCCTAATAATTCCTACAATTCTACTAGTACATATTTCTCCTAGCAGCTGGGCTAATGTCAGAATAGAAGATAGACTGTGGGAATGCTTGCATGTTTTATGTCTAAAATAATTAGTTTGTTATTGGTTTTGAGGGTGCATAAAATATGGTACCAGCTAACAAAAGTGAAACAGAACAATGATACTGGTACATTCTCCACTGGTAGTGGATTTACTGCACTGGACCACACACTTTTATCCTGAAATCACGGACTGTGTTGTTTTCCAAAGCATCTCCAGTTCCCACACGAATATTTTTAATCAATGCACCTCTCCCTCCTAAATTGGAATTACCACCTGATTAATCATAGTGGATGTGATTTCACCACAAAATTTAGGAAAAAATAAAGATCACAGCATGACAATAAGAGATTCAGAAACAATGTGCTGAATAATGAGTTACATTTCACAATTATATTTGGTCAGTGTATATTTCCAGCTAAACCATTACCCTAAGCACCACATCTACACATTTTTTAAATACCGCCAGGGATGGTCACTCCACCACTTCCCTAAGCAGCCTCTTCCAATGCTTGACAACCCTTTCTGTGAATAATTTTTTCCTACTATCCTGTCTAAACCTCACCTGGTGTAACTTGGCTGTTTCCTCACTGAGGTGAGAAAATGAATTGATTTTGTACAACTAAATATATGGCAGGCTATCACAAGCATTTAGAGCTTAACAAAAAACAAGAAGAGAGGAAGAAAGAAGAGCAAACAAAACAAATCCACACTGAATTTCATCTCAGGAAGTAGCAAATCTCCCTGTGTTAATGATAATAGAAAAATGTTTAGCTAAGATAATAAAAATGTCTTGCTTACTACCATAACTTATTTTCATGACCTACATTAACTGTGATGAATGTTTCCCATCAGTATAGATATATCTTTTATCAGTTCAAAATATATCAGCAATATTTGCCATACAAACCTATTAAAAAAAACTGTAACAACAGACAGCAAATGATATCTACAATTTAGCTTACTAAAAACAATGTAGGGGAAAATAGAAGAAATTTAAATGTGAACCAAGTGAGCATATATACCAAGAAATAAAAATATGGATTCAAGACGGTTATCAGATTCAGCATATTCAGTAGCTGATTTATTCAACAATATTCTCTGAAAGCAACTTGATTTAAAAAAAAGAAACGCTTTAGCACCAGGTTTTTCTCACAAAA
Organism: Apaloderma vittatum; assembly: GCF_000703405.1. NCBI lineage: Eukaryota > Metazoa > Chordata > Aves > Trogoniformes > Trogonidae > Apaloderma > Apaloderma vittatum. Next base: position 4,956 of record NW_009732294.1, on the reverse strand, counting down.
TCAGGTTAGCAAAAAAAGTTTGGTGTTGGCAAGAAAGATGAAAACGTTAAAAAAAAGGTAATTTACCTCAAAATAAATTAAAGTAAGTTCAATATAATGAGGTGTACAGAAAAGGGTAAATAAATTCTGTGTTTTATTTCAGTGTACAGAACTGATTGAGAAGAATTCAAAAAGAACAGCTGGTGCATTTCTTTTAATTCTTGCAGTATTAGCAGTTCATCTAAACTCTGTTTGGGATGTTAAATGAGCTTTTTGGCCTTCCTGTGGTGTTGTGCCGCCTCTCAATTTTGTCGTGTGATGAATGTCAACTGACAGTATGGGATGAAGAATGCACCTAAACAACCCTCGTCAGACTATAAAGAGTCTAGCATGTAGGAATCATGCTCAGGGAGTAAATATGGTATTCTGCTGTAAACAATGTGCAGATACTTGAAAGCAAACAGAAGTAAGACCTGAGAAATAATCTTTGTGAAAAAAATGGAGAAATTTAGTTTCAGCTACACTTGAATTGTGTTTTGTTTAAGAAAGGGATAGAAAATTAGAAAATTCAATGTAAGGGGAACAACAAAGGGGATTTTTTTTTAATTAAGAAAGCTTAGAAGGGAACAAAAAGATCTTCCTTTTTAGAAGGGTTTTATAAAGACACTATTGATCAGTTACATTTAAGCCTTTTACAGATAAGACAGCTGATCAGCTTATTTGCACAAAGTAAGTGTTAGGCTGGATTTAGAAGAAGGATTTTTGAAAGATTGATACCTGATTCCCAGATCAGACTCTGGCAGCATTGCTTATTTTTAAGATGCAAGGCCAAGTATAATAAACATGTTGAAGTTGGACCAGGAATATTTGTCCTTTCCAAGAGATAAAATGTGCATGCATACCTATATAAAAAAGTGATTCTCCAAATTAAGCATGTCATAATATTTTATAAGCCGAAGACAGTAGGACCTAAAACTGTCAACTTTTCTCCCTCATTAATCTTAAATTATGACTCAGCTTCCTGCACAAAATTACGTGCTATAGATTCAAGCAATGATTTCCATCTAGTTAAAGAGAACAATAATATATATTTCATCCTTGTAAGGCATAGACTCAAAACAAAGTAGATATATATTAAAACTGAATTCACATCTATTTTATGGTTGGTAAAATCCGGTGTTTATCTTCAACAAGACAGACTAATTCAGAACTTTTTAAAAACTAATTGTGTTCATTTGTTCCCTGGAATTTTGTACTATCATTTAAAACATACTTTCTGAAGGTAGCTTGTTTTGTAATTATTTAGCCACTGAATAAAACAAACATTAAAAAGTAGGAATCAGGCTTGTAACACATCAACTAGCTTTGGTGATGACTGTATCAATAAGGTTAAGAATGAAAGACTGACATTCTCAGCACTAGAGAATACTGGATGAGTCCTGCAGAGATTTGTGCTAGGACCTGTGCTCCAATTAACAAGTCATATTTTTGAAAAAGGGACTGACTACGGAGGCTATAAAGTTTGTAGGCCACACAAAAATAATTAGAATAGTGAAGAAATGAAAATTTTGAAAAGTATTGTAAAATGCTCTCATGACACTGTATAAATAGAAGGGGGGCGAATCCAAAATGGTAAAAATGGCAGACTTAAAATTGCTGAATGCAAAGAAAAACACCTGAAATAAAAGAACTGTGTACACCTTGATGTATTATAAATTCACAATTACTATGCAGGTAAGAGAATATGGACTCTTTATAGAAGGATTTAGAAATATCAGGTCAAATCTCAATAGCAATCCCTCAAGAAAATAAAATGTGAAATACATTAGGAAAACTATTTGAGAATAACTCCTTCCACTCTTAAGTCACAGATGAAACGTTGTTTACCTGCAGCCTCAGTGCTTCCATCTTTTCTCATTACACCTGGGAAATAGCAGAGAAATAAACAGAGTGACAAAGGGGGTTGGACTAGATGATCTTCTGAGGTCTCTTCCAACTCCTAACGTTCTGTGATTCTGTGATTTTGTGATTCTGTGAAGAGTGACCATAGATATGAAGTAGCTTATGTGTCAGGGAAAAAAAAGTTTCTTTAGCTTGGAAAAAAGAAGACATTAAAAAAATGGCCACGACAGAAATTTTCTATGACTTCTTGTAGTTTCCCCTGATGAAAGAAAAAATTACAGAGTGTAACTAAATTAAGTAACTCATTGCCACAAAGTTTTGCAGAGGCTAGATTATGAATGAGTTCACAAAGTAAATTTTGAAACAAATTCATAGAAGAAAGGTGTGGGATATTTAGAGGACAGCAGACATGTTTCGAACAAGCCAGGCAGCCTGTTTTTAGACAAGTTTTAGGCCTCGCTTGACAAGAGTTTGTGAAGGACATTGTGAAGGTCACTAGCTGTGAGAATATGCTGAAGCAAAGAAAAACAAGGAGCTGTGGCTGGTGTATGTGACTGAAAACAGAAACAAACCCGGAATGCGAGTGGGGAGAAGAAGAGCAAAACAGCAAAGGAAAACAGCGTGTGAACAGGAGCATGGACTGCGTGTGTTTGTTGTTAATAGCCAATCAATAGAGAGCATTTAGAAAACAAGGACGTTGTGAACTGTATATAAACTGCGTTAGTGCGTTAATAAAGTGGCATTTGCTTGATCACATTGATCGTCAGCAGTGTCCGTGACTTCCGCGTCAACAGAAAGGTCCACTAAAGACTATTAAGTACGCCAATGCGAACTCAGTCTCTTGCTCTGGAAGTCCCTAAACTGTAGATTGCTGAAAGCCAGATGACACACCAGGGAAAGTGTCCTGTTCTTGTCCCCTTTTGTTTATCATCTGCAAATGATTACTGCCGGAAACAGGACACTTACCTAAAGGGATCTTTGATTTCATCAGGATTCATATTCAAATTCTTGTTTTAACAGTGCTGCAGAGAATATATAGCAGGTCATAATCTAAAAAAGGTATTTTTAAAAACCACTGAAACATTACCAAATTGATTAATAGCTTAATGGGGAGTGGGGAGAGGAAAATACCAACATAGTTCACTTGAAACATAATTTCATGAAATTTGAGTTCATAAATTCTGGATTTCCCTGAAATGGACATGAAAAGAAAATAAGCTTTGCTAGGGAGCTGACCGTGCTCCTCTCAAAAAAAAAAAAGCTAACTGTTCTTCCAGTAGAAAAATGAGAAAATTATTAAAACTTGTAAAAAAAAAATCTCCAAAAACTGCTGACATCATAAGCCGTGATTCATATGAAAAGGATCCTTTTTGCTTCTCCAGGGTATTAGAGTTCTTCATCCATTTCTCTAGACTACATTTGTTAGCTCTGAAACAGCTCAAAAGACGAGGAGGGTTTTAAAAGCATTGAAAACTCTGCAAGGAAAAAAGTGAAGCAACATTTTTATCTCTTTCCCACCTGCTTTCAGCAGGTGTATGCACTCAGATTACATAGCTTTTATGCATTGTGAAGCTTATATAATTTAGAACATCATGCTCTACACATTTCAAATTGGTTTGACCCTTTCCCCTCCCAAGCACACAAATGGAGTTTTACTGTGTCTTTCAAATCACTGTATCCTCTAATTTATTCAGGGTTATCTTTTGGAGTGGTTAAGAAACCATTTTAATTAACGTTTCGGTCAGAAAACTTTCTCATGATTTTGTAGTGAAGAACCAAGCGTAAAAGTGACCCAGTGTGGATGTTGCATATTTTGCTGCAATGCTCATATTTTTGGACAAAAAATGACTGCCTGGAAATATGTTCACACTTCAGTGAATAGCAAGAATGGAGGGATTTAATTTTTAAACTTTAGTTTATTCAATAACTTAAAACCATATCCTTGAAAATAAGTGCCCACCAAGGAATTTGTATGGTTTTTAATTCCTTTCCAACCAATTTCTTTGTCCAATTACTATTTCTTACGTACAGGAGGAATTCTCAGCTGATTACACGAGCTGAGGACCATGCTGTCTTCCTCATTCCTATTCTGTTGTAAGGGAAGACAAGAACAGAACAGAAAACAGGCACACTCCAAGAATTCCTGGCTAATCTGAGATTTACACACCTAAACTAAAGCAAAGTTCCATTGCTTTTTCACACTATTTTGAGCCAGGTAGTTACTTACTTTCCTGTAAAGTAAGAAAGCTGAAATCAGTTTCTAATCATTTTATCGTTTGTTCTTTGAAAATGACCAGTTTCTGATCATTATGAATTTTTGCCTTTATCATTGTCTCCTTATTCCTTGTATTTCTAAAGGCTAGTATTCATAGAATGGCCTAGGCTGGGAGGGACCTTAGAGATCATTCTAATGCAGCCTTCCTATCGCCAGGGACGCCACCTCTCAACTAGAACAGGCATCAGATGGGGACCAAAGGGGAATCGAACCCGCGACCTTGGTGTTGTTAGAGTCATGCTCAACTGACTGAGTTAACTGGCAGATGCTCACTGTCTGCCTTTGATAGAGCTTCATTTAGCTTATTTTGGAGGTTGCAAGCATAGGTCTGTCATCATTTTCTCTCGCAAATTGCTCAGTTTACAGCTCTTCCAGTGAGGAGCTGGCTGCCCTGTGTCTGCTGCCGTCTCACTTCTGCCCATTACACAGAATCACAGAATCACAGAATGTCAGGGGTTGGAAGGGACCTCAAAAGATCATCTAGTCAGTCCCCCTGCCAGAGCAGGATCACCTACAGTAGGTCACACAGGAACGTGAATGTCTCCAGAGAAGGGGACTCCACAACCTCCCTGGGCAGCCTGTGCCAGTGCTCTGTCACCGTAACAGTGAAAAAAGTTTTTCCTAATATTTTTGCTGAACCTTCTATGTTCCAGCTTGTATCCATTGCCCCTTGTCCTGTCATTGGACATCACTGAGAAGAGCCTGGCACAATCCTTCTGACACTACCCCTTGACATATTTATAAACATGAATGAAGTCATCCCTCAGCTTCCTCTTCTCCAAACTAAGGAGACCCAGCTC
>NW_009732293.1:68045-68277 GCF_000703405.1 Apaloderma vittatum | reverse complement strand
CCCTTTGCTCTTCACAGTGCCCAGGCTTTGATTAGAAACTGTTATAAAGCAGAAGGAAACTCACAGGTATGTAGGCATTTCCACCTTCTTCAAATTGCCCAGCCTCTTCAAATGGCATCTATTTTCACAGAGCCACAGAATGACTGAGGCTGGAAAAGACCTCCAAGACCATCGGGTCTGCCCCCCCAGGGGCCAGAGCGGGGCACTCAGTGCCACACCCAGCCTATCCTTA
>NW_009732293.1:64030-68008 GCF_000703405.1 Apaloderma vittatum | reverse complement strand
GAGACCCAACCCCAACCTCCCCTGAGGCAGTTTCAGGTCGGGCCCTCTCGTCCTGGGAGAAGAGCCCGACTCCCCCAACTTCACCCTCCTTGCAGGGAGCTGCAGAGAGTGATGAGTGTCCTCTTCTCCAGCTGAACCCCCCCAGCTCCCTCAGCCTCTCCTCCCAGGACTTTCACAGGATTAGTCTGAACACACAGCGTGAGGGGAAATGGGATTCGCACGGCTAACGCTGCTACAGGGGCCTGTGTGTGTGGAAATCAATAATCCCCTCCCTGGACTCCAAAAACTCCAAACTAAGGGAGCATCTCACCCCCACAAAGGGCATTTGGCATGTTCTGTAACGGGGCCTTTCCTGAGGCAAACAAGTTGTCCAGATTCCTGTCCCCAGGACACGCAGAACGAGCGTGGGAGCCTCCCACAGGCTCTGAAGAGACCAGGGAAGTCTTAATGTCTTTGAGCGGATAGAAGAGGTAAATCTGTGTATACTAACATCTCCAGATGTGAGCAACTAATGAAGCATGCAAAACCAGGGATTTGTTAGTCACAAAACAGAAAAGAATACGCATTTCACGGAAACAGTCGCAATTTTTCTGCCTTTTTTTTTTCATTATTGGATTATCTCTGCTGATTCCGTGGGAGTCAGAGGACGACAGGGCTTGAGGCTGAGCTCCCGCTCCCCTCGGCAGCAGCGCCGCATCGACTCAGCCTGGACAAGAGGCAAGAAACTGGTTTTGTCCTCACCTGACCTGTTTGCAAGCAGAGGACACAAACCTGCCGACCTCTTCGTGGTATTTGTAATTGCCCTGAAGGATTCCAGGTGAGAAAGAGCCTGCTGAGCAATCCTCCTTCCGGTAGGATTTTTACAACCACTTTCCTCCTCGAAGTGCTCCGGCCCGAAGCGAGGCTCGGGAGACACAAGGTAGAGGAAAAAGCTGCGAGGTCAGGGCTGGCTGAGACATCACCTTCACTGCGAGATGTGAAATTCCTCCTTGACATTTATGTTTCTAATCTGAAGTTACGTTGCTGAAGAGAGTCTGATTTATGTATCTAGGAGAGAACAGGATTACTATTTTCCGGCGCCTTTCAGAAGCACCTGAGCTGAAGCAAGGACCAAACAACACCGCTACATCTGAAGAATTAAATTGTCTATTTTCAAGCGTCACAGTAAAATTAGCAGGCTTTGAAATTTCCCTGCTGCAAAGAGATTGGTTTCCTTTTATTAAATCTCCCCAAAGATAATCTGGATGAAACATTCTTTAAGGATACAAACTCACTTGGTTTCATTTCCTACTCACTGTGGGGAAAAACATGTTTTCAGATGGAAAATTATCCATTTTGAATGGAATCTGGATATAAAGGCCAGTTAAGCTCCTTCAGAAATAATCTAATATTATTGTCAACTCCTCTAAAGAGACACATTTCTACAATAATTTCTGAGTGCTATTCTTTATGCCATTCTTGTTGCAAAGCCTATCTTCCTACTGTTAAAAACTAGGAGTTTCGTGAGTTATGATGGTTCTTTGCTGGGTGTTTTTATGAGATAAATGCGTCGTCCTGTGCACGCTCCAAGACTTTAGTGGAATCATTTCTGTACAGGCAGCACATTGAGCGCCGCGTAATGTCTTTCAAAGCAACCTCCCGCTGATGAAGCTGCCGTAAATCACGGTTTGGGCTATTACCCAGGTTCCGTTGATAAGGTGGTTCAACCGCTCCACACGACGCGGAGCCTACAAAATCACCTCAGCTCTTCCTCTCTGCTTTCCAGGGCACTCCACAGAATCACAGAACGTCAGGGGTTGGAAGGGACCTTGAAAGATCCCACAGCTGTACACGACAGACAGAAGTAGAGACATCTTGGCTTCCTGTGGAGGAGGGATGCTCGAGGAATAAGGCTCAGAGAAGATAATTTTCCTACCAGGAGAGAATTAAAGCTGTGGAACGTCTGGTAATGGATCTAGAAATCCAGACCTGACCCAGAAAACTCAGCTGCGTGACAAACCACTAGAAACTTCCTTGTTAGGAAGGGAAAGTCCTCGAAAAACCTCCTCAACTTTCTCCATCCTCCTAAAACTCCCTCCTCCCGTAATGCCTGCGAGGCTCAGCAGTTGCTCGGCGCTACGGAGGAAAGCCCAGTCACTAGTGTCTGAGCTCCGGCTGAGCAGAACAGCAGAAATCAAGTCTCCAGATGACAAAGCCATTGATTCCAAGTGCCCCTAATGTCTCCTAAAGGCCTGGTTCCTCACATGACAGAAATAACAACTGTCAGTCAGCCCTGACGTGAGACCGACTGTCAAGAAAACCCGGCTCAGTAAATGAGTAAGTTCCTCATGTCGGAGGCGCCCTGAGCTGTCACGCAGAAGGACAGGGCTTTGGTGTGACAGCAGCGCCGGTATCGCCAGGCACAGCTCAGGCCAGGAATTCTGGCTCCTGCAATCCTGTCAAGGCTCCGGCAGGAGGAACGAGCTGTTTCGTTTCGCTCTCCTCACCCGCCTTGTCAGAGCGGGAGAGAAGGTTCCCTTTTCCCCTTGAGGATCCATCTCCAAGGTACCTGATAGCTCCCTGGTGAGCTTGTCTTGCAAAACCTCTGCTGTTTACAAGCACTTTCCCGCAAGAGGGATATGTTTTCCTGAACTCTCAGACTCCCAAATATTCCTGACATACTTGTTTTCCCACAGCTGCCTCCTGCAAGCCTCTAGCATCCATCAGTTTATATGAATTCTTGCATCAGAGGATGTCAGACCTTGTTTACAGGTTTCTGCTAAATAAAAAGCCATCGGGTAGCAATGAATGTGTCAGTCGTTATGTCCCCAAATGTATTAATATAAAATCCAGATCAGAGTCTAATTCAATGCCTTTTGCTTTCGATAGGGAGCTGGTGCTATGTTAAAAGAGGAAAATTCACTCAATATAGTCTTTATCTTGGACAAAACAAGCAGTCATACATCTAAAGGCTGATGTCTACAGTGTAAGTGTGGTGGCACCCTTGTTAAAAGTACCACATAGTCACTGGAGATCCAGTCAAAACGATCAGTTGTACCTCCAAAAGCAAAGTCAGGTAATCCTACGCACTGTGCTCTCTATGAGGAACTCAAGCCTTTTAAGTTTCAGGGCTGGTTCTTCAGCTTCCTGGATTTGTGACTTTTATTCCCCATCTCCCCTGTCTTTTCTCACTATCTGAGCCACGTGCTTCACTCTACCCAGAGTGCCAAATCCCTCAAATTTCTGCCCTGCAGTTTCTGTATTAATTCTCCTTGAGATAACAGAAAGCCACTCCTAACCGAGTGCTTTAAAATGATCTGGCGCCAGGAAAAAAGCTTCCTCCTACCATCGTCCCTCCCAAGAGAGCTAAGTCCAGTCGGTCTTCTGAAGGAGGAAGAAGGGGTCTCACCCTCCACACAGTCCATGCATAGATGGTGGTGGAGGAAAAATAAACTCAATTAGCAGATTCCAAAAGCAACCAGGACCACCAGCCCCAACCGAGGCTGTGTTTGCTACCATCCCCTCCTGCCACAGGGACCGAACCCTCCTCTGAGCGGCACCACCTGCCATGGAGCCTGGGCTCTGCTGGGAAGAAGGCAGGCAAATCAGCTCTGCTCCCTGAATTGCCCCAATTCCAGCCTGATCCGGGTGCCTTTCTCCTGTGCTCAATCTCCCCCACGGCCCTGCTGGGATGAGAGCGACGCCCCGCACAGGGCACACACCACCCGAGCCGCCAGGGTTCCTCATCAGCGACCATCGTCCAGGCTGGATTGCCCGCGGACAAACCCTCGTCAGCCTCCCAGCTGGAAAGAGAGGCAGAGGTGACCTTTCGAAGCCGAGCTGAGACTCCAGTAATTGGGCAATAATAGGAAACAGCAAATAAGAGTCCAAATGATCCCTTTGACTTCAGGGAGAGGAGTAACTAATGCACTGGGGAGTGTTATTACTTCCACTTGACATCAAGATTTTAACGACGTCGGCTCAAGCCGGCAGGCTGCT
>NW_009732293.1:61708-63999 GCF_000703405.1 Apaloderma vittatum | reverse complement strand
CTCTTTCCTACAAGGGAGTAGCATCACCTGCGAACAAGAGCGAATCAGTGTGATTGAGGCAACGGGATGTCTGGAGGTCTCTGATTAGAGCTGCATAAATAACTGATGTTTCAGTTCACTGACCAAAACCCCCGAACTGGGACAAAAAATAGTCTTTTTTTTTCTTTTGCTTCCTTTCTATTTTTCTTGGTATGATGAGCTCTTCACCAAAATTTCTTTCAGGTCAAATGAAATATTCTGTATTGTCTGCAAGGAATTATTTATTTGGATTTCAAATTGCAGCTCCATTGCTTGCTTTTTGTTTTCTCATGTACAAATGGGAAGACCTTGGACACAATCCACCAAATATATTGTTTAGAAAAGGCTGAAATGAGAAGCTTCAACTTTTAAGTTTCCTTTTCATTGCAATAGTGAAATGAATTTAACATGTGCAAACGCATTTAATCATTCCCACTCCTGAATTGTTACCAAACAAAACACTTGAGCTACGCATTTCTCTTTGTTCTTTGCCTTGGTTTTTGTCTGATCTCTGTCAAATTTCCAAACTATTTATACTTCTGGAAGGAAGGCTTCACCTCAGGACATGCTGCCCTGCTAAGCACCCTGAAGGAGGGATAGAAACCAGATGAACATCAGGTCCCCATCCTGCAGCGCCTGGAATCCAGAGCTCTTTGCTTCAGCTCTGCCCGTCCTCCTGCTTCATCTTACTCAAAGAGCCTCGGGATTAAGATCCTCCAGCGCCAACCCACCTACACTTTGCTGTTGGCGGGCACCAGGAACAGGCAGGTACCAACTCCTAAAGCATTTCTCCCACTCCAGAGCTTCCTAGAGCCTCTTCCCTGCAGAGACTTGAGGGCACCAGAGATAAGATTTTCAGCTCGGTCTCAGCGAGGTGCCTCAGCGCCGAGGATCTACACGTGTGCAGCAGTTCCGTGTATTTGCTTGAAATATTGAGAGGCGTCATGTGTGTTTCATCCCATTTCTTCTGTGCTTTGAAAGTAGATGGAGCCTTTGTTTTGCTTCTTTTCCACCAAATCATTTAGAAGGAGAATTTTGAACGACTCACTGCTACACCAAGCGAGTGGGGCTCTGCTAGGACAATGCCGACATTACTGAGGCCACTTCTCTAGATCTCCTACGGGCAATCCATACTCAAACAGTATTTATGGCCATGTATGTGCAAATATGTAATTTAATCATCACACACCTTTAGTCTCCAGTAAACGCTTCTCTTTGGTTCTGAGCAGACAGGCTGGTAACCAAAAACATCGTCCTCTTTCGCCTTGTGGGACTGAAGCCATTACTGTCCAAGACCACTGTGTTTTAGTACCATGAAGGGCCTTGGTTCATTAGGTGACCTTAAACAAATCGTTTAACTTGTTACGTGTTTGTGAACCCAGCTGGAAAACTTCACACAAAACCATTCAGCAGGCAACTTAGAGCAAGCCACACGCCGTGCTTGCATTTGAGCTTTCCCTAGGGAAATAAAGTGCAAATGAAAATTACAACCCACCATCAACCCATGATAAATGTTTCGAACCCAGGCTGGAATCAAGAGAAAAGACTGAAATTTAACAATGAGGCAAGCTAGACCAGCAGTTACTTTTTACAAACGTTGTGGCGAGCGGCTGTAATTTAGACTCGCTTAAACTCTTCTTGAATCTCAGTTTTCTGCAGGCATGGCTGCTATTTTTTATATTACGACCATATGGGTTGGATGAACTAACTGATGAGCTGACAGCAAGCTGCACCATGTTCCCCATCTTAATGATTTTACCCTGATATATTTGTCACCTAGACACTTAACCAAAACACCCCAGTCCTTCCTTTTCGGAAGCGGGAGATAGGTGCACACAGCTCAGCCCGCTCCCTCGACCCGCAGCCAGCCCCGGCGCTGTTGTGGCACAGACCCACGGATCAGCTTTGCCTTGATGTTTTGGTTGGCTCCACGGCTCAGGTCAGCTTAGAACGTACAACGGGGATCTAAGCATAAGATTGCAGATGTTCCCAGAGCGGCATCAGGATCATAGAATCACAGAATCACAGAATCACAGAATGTTGGGGGTTGGAAGGGACCTCCAGAGCTCACCCAGTGCCACCCCCTGCCAGAGCAGGGTCACCCAGGGCAGCCCCACAGGAACGCGTCCAGGCGGGTTGGAAAGTCTCCAGAGCAGGAGACTCCACACCCTCTCTGGTTCAAGTCCCTTCATCATCATCGTAGCTCTCCGCTACGGAGACCTACGAGGATGATGCAGGGAGTAGGTCCCAAGGAGACTCCTTGTCCTATCTCT
>NW_009732293.1:43478-61443 GCF_000703405.1 Apaloderma vittatum | reverse complement strand
CTTTTCTTGATGCCCCCCAGGCTCCCACTGGCCTCTTGGCCACAAGGGCCTGTTGCTGCCCCACGGACAACTCCTGCCCACTAGGATACCCAGTCCTGTCTGATTACACTTGATCTTTAGCGTTTCGTTATGTGGCGGAACTAGAGACAACACTCGAGTGGGCAGCAGAATTGATTTCACGGGGAGAGGTACGACCAAAGGACCACGTGAGGATGGGTAAGAACCACAGGAGAGGTGTGAAATGCCCAGGAGCTGGATGTCAGCCCAGGAGTGGACACCTGCCCTTCCTCCTCAGCTCCGTAAGTGGGGACCTGACGCTTGCGGTAGCTGTGGGCTGGTGTCTGACCCAGAATATTCACAGCCAAGCTACAGCTCAGCGTAAGTTTGGGAGGAAAAAAATAACATTAAACAGAAGAAGAAGAAGGAAAAAAAAAAAGCCTTTACGATCAGAGGTAAAGTTAAATACCAGAAATAGTCTGAAAATGCATGTTAAGGAATGGCAAGCTGGGGAAAGTGCTCTTAAGGTAATGGAAGACTGGGTACAAAATGCAAACTAATAATGAGGCATGTTCCCCAGGACCCACCCTGATGAGGAGCTGGTGAAGTGGAGCTGCACTTTGTGTTCCAGGGATAAACCCTGAATCAGATTTTTGTGTTGAGGGCAGATCAAGAGGTACTGCAGAGAGGAATTCATCAGGGAGGTCAGCTCCCAAGGAGGTAGATTATCTGCTGAAGAGGCAATGGTAGAGAAATCAGAGAACAAAAGGTGAGGCAGCTTGCTAAAATTCAGGGACAAAATGATGAATAAGAAAACATTAGCAAAATCCACGCTATTCTTATTATGTGCTAGGCAAGAGGGAAGTCAGTAACCTAGGAGTCACTTCTAATTTAGCACAAGATTCTAAACTCTGCTAAAAAATGCATCAGAATTCTTTGATTTTTCACCGCAGATCCAGAAGCTGTGTGCAAAAAATAAGAAAGCAAGCATGATCTGAAGTGAATAGTTAATGGCCAGCAAATGTTGGACCTTAACTTTTAAAAAATTCTTTTAGATGTGAGAGGCTTGCTTCAAACACACGTGGGGTTCTTCCCTCGTTATTACTCAGGGGACTTGGTGGGCGTGTGCTGATAACGTGAAGGAAAGGGATTGGCAATGTCCCCAGAGCAATGCCTGTGTCAGATGTGAAAGTCTAGAGGAACACATCACCCACCGTCACGGACACAGCAGCGTGTGTGAACACTGACCTGGCAGGTCTGGCTCAAGAGTGCAGACGGAATCTTTTTTTTTTTTCCTAATTGAAAACTGAATTTTTAGTGACTTGTGTGTAAAATATCTCCTCTTCCTGCAAGAAGAACTTTCTGTGTAAGTCATTAAACGGCACACACAGATAAGAATCCTAACGACAACCATTGTGCGGTAGTTTGAGCAGAACATTTGGGAATTCTTACGAAACGTTTTGGAGGAATCAAAGAGATGTCACTCTTTCTACAGGCAGTCCATCATTTCCTGCTCAGTTCTGCAGAACATATTCCCAAAATAAGCACTGCTGAAACACAGGCAGTGGGAAGGTTATTGTCTCCACGGGCAAACTGATAAACGAAGAGGCGAGGTTGTGAAACTGTGCATGGATAAAACAGTATTTAAGGCAGCACGAAGACAGCGGTGAAATTGTTTCCGCAAAGCAGTAACACGAAATAAAATAGGACGGCAGCATGCGAATTACCAGTGATACACAGTGCAGATACTGAGTTTCCCCAAGAATAGGAATCGAGTTTCTAGCCCCATACGTGCAGCAGGAAATCTGAGTAAACGTGGATGAAATGGAAGCAGTGATTTGCAGCAAGCCTGCCGTCCCCGATAACTTTTCTGTGCTGCACAGGCTATAAGCCAACTATCTCCATTTTTATCCTGGGAGATAAGCACGCTATCACATCTCTTCCTACAACTAACATCCGCCGTGCTGCACACGCACCACCTACCCTTTCTTTCAGAGATGAACTAACTGATATGTCTCTAATTAAACTCTGAGCAATCACCCTCAACTTGTACTTGGCTTTCAAATCTGACGCTTCTATTCCAGACCTGAATAATGGTAAGTGCGCCTGAAAGCTTCTTTGCTTTTTCCAACCACACTCGATCTAATAAAAGATAATACTTCTACCTAAAAGCCCGGTCTCGTTGTAGAAAGTCAAACCCTTCATAAAAAGCGTTACGGTTGTCCCCGTGGTTTCAGTGAGCATCCATCTATTAAAATCCGTGTGGCAATTGGGACAGTAGCCGCGTGGCCACTGAATATATAATATATCAGGGGACCAATGTCTCGTGCTCTGGGGTCTGAGGACTTAACAGGCTTTGTGCTCCCAGGGGATTTTATCAAAGTCTTCAGACCTCAGGGAAGACCTCAGATCAAAGAGCAGCTCAGGCTAGACAGAGCTAATGTACTCTGGGCCACCTACTCCGAGGTACGGCCACTTCCCAGCGCCCAGCAACGTGGCAGACTCTGCTCTGTCGGGCTCATAAACGTCAGGGACAGACGCCCGAAGGCTGGTGAGCGTTGCTTGGTCTTCTGACCCTAGGGTGAAGCAGCCTAGCCACCGCTCTAAGGCAAAGCTGACAGGGGTATTCAAGAAGCCCATCTGTCAGAGGGGTCAGTCAGAGGCTCCCTGTGTCAGCACACGCCCCACTCTGCCACACAGCGCCCGGCACGGGGCAGGGACAGGGCAGCGGAGCGGCAGGTCCAACCCTCATGGCTGGGCTGGTGCAGCCAAAGGGGCACAGATCCAACTCGGACAACTGACCGCAGAGACAGCCACGGGGCAGGCAAGCAAGTCAGGAAAGTCTTGCAGGAAAGCTCTCAGCGTGGGGAGATGAAAGACTCCAAACTGCCGCACTGATCCCGGAGCCTTCGCTTCCCAGCTGTGGGGAAACGTCCTCATGAGAGAGGCAAATCCCCAGTCTCAGTGCTGCGGAAGGGAGCAACAGCAGAAACGAGCTGGGAGGACTCGATTTAGGAAGCTTGTGCCCCTGTTCTTTCCCTCACACTGCTCTTAACGGTCTCAGTACACTCCCTTGGGGTCCAGAACCATTCTTGCCAACAGAGGCTGCTCCAGAGACAAGGAGCCCCCAGAAGACCCAAAGTCTGCTTGCCCTGACCACGTTACCGTTAAGCCTGCCACACGGTAAGCCAGCCCCCACCCACCCTGAGCACGGCCAGCATCCAGCTGCACTCACCCCTCACACCCTGTCATAACTACCCTGAGGGATTCCATGCCCGGGCAACGCAACAACGGAATGCATTTGGTAAATTAACTCAACGTGCTTTTGATCAAGGCTGCATCTCACTAGGCCACTGGCCAAACGGGCTCTCTCTGCTGCCTCCTCTGCAGGAACGCCAGGACAGACAGTACCTGCACCAGCCGCTGCAAGATTCTTTCACAAAGCTTGTTCTCCAGGGCTCCAAGTCCAACGTGGAGCAACACAGCCCCTGCATTTTCCTTCTCAGACTAACACACGGTGTAATTGTTCTCCCAGTGAAGTTATTTTCCTGGCAATTATACTCCACAAAGTTCCTCCCGCTAGTCCTTCTTGTCTCGCTTCAATCAGAGCCTCCTCTACCCCTCTGTACTCCGTACATCGCCCTCTGAATCCAAGGGATGCCCTGTGAAACATAACGAGACCAATTCCCACGCGCTCCATAGCCGGGCCATCACTTTCATTCAAGCTCTATTAGCCACTTACAATTGCTCTCAGAAGATTTGCTGTAATGAATGCACCCACCTCTCGAGAAAGACTCTACAGAACTCAATTTCCTTCTGCACACCTTTCTGTCAGCCAAGAACTCCTCTCCCTGCCCGTTTCTCTCAGTCATTTCTACAGGAGGGCAGCTGGGAACCCTGCAACCAAGCTCCCGTTGAGCCCATGGACTAAAGGGTTCTCAGCCTTTTCTGGTGCTCAGCTCACGAATGAAGGATTCCCACTGACTCCAGGGAGCCAAAGGTCTGCTCAGAAATACCCCACGTGCTCAGCACAGTCCTTGCGAGAGCCCAGTGCAGCATCGGGGCACGGTGACTCCTCGAAAAACCCACCCAAGCTGTGCCATGGTGCACGGGAGGCGGCAGGCACGCAAGAGGAGTTTGCTCTCCGGGGTTAATCATTCCTCGGCCGTGCTCGGTGTGGGGGCTGCTTTTCTGATTCTGCTCCCTCCAGCTGCTCCCCAGAGCCGGCAGCAGACAGGAATAACTCACGGGCGTTTAGAGCAGCAAGCGACCTTGACAGCGGGGAGCTCTCCCCCCTACCAATACCCTCGCCTGGAGCCTTCCCGGCTCTGCTGATTGTATTAATTTCCTTTAGAAATGCAGTAATGTCACCTGACACCTCGCAGGGCAAACAGTGGGAAACAATCTCAAGTTGCACTCCTAACGAGAAGCAAATTGCCGTCTCCAGCCCGTGTTCTGGACTAACGATACGATCGCATCAGGCGCAATTCATAACCCGGGGGAGGAACAGGCAGACGGCGACAGAAAGCGCCGCGGTGAAGCCGAGCGTGGTGAACTGTACATCAGTGCACCCATTACGGGGTGAGACCGGAGTTAGCGAGTGTAAATCACAATGTCAGCTTTTCCTGACAGATGAAGAATGTAATTATCCCTTCACTAAACTGATACAATTTATTCAGCGTGGGTTTACCTCCCTTTTTTTCAATTTAAAACTAATTTGTTTGAATGGCTTTGATTACAGGCACAGAGCCGAGGGCAGAGCTGTACAGAAGCAGCTGCTCCAGGTGAATAACTGGGATCTCCCGATGCCACTCATCCCCGCCATGGCTCCAGGGCTCAGCAGCGCTTGACGGGCTTCGCAGGAAGCAAATCCTGACCCTTGATGACCCCTCAGTAATGAGCCGTGGTTCTCACCGACCCTCAGCTCTGATGCTGTTTTGGAGACAAGTGGGTAGCGCTGTCTCCTCCCGTAAGAGTGGGAACTTCAGGCACAGAGCCGGGGCAGGACTTGGCTGTGGCCAGAGAGGATCAGTGACAGACGAGGAACAGAAGCCAGGTCTCCTGAATTTAACTACTGGAAATTGCTTTCTTGTTACTAACGTTTCTGATGAACTGCATGGTGCCACAGAAGAGGGAGAAGGGGGCTCGTTCCAGATGCCTGCAGCAGTTTATGTATTGAAGCATGAGATTTGATTGTCTTTAGCTCAGCTACCAATTCTAATAATGAGAAAATCCAAGCGCTATATTTAACACACTCCTTCTGCTAAACTTGTCACAGCTTCTCCCTTTTCACTGCATTCTCTGCTCTTTTGCTCAGCACTGCTCAACAAAATAGGCTTTTGGCTTTGGTCTCTTTGCTTCCATGATGCTTCTGCTCTCTGCCTGCGCCTGTTCTTGCTGAGGCAGATATCCCTCAGGTAGATATATCTTTTATTTCGAAAGGCTCACCTTCTGGATCACATTGGCCCGGCCCAACAAGTGACCGTGAATCAGCACAGAGCTGCCACACTGGGCAGGGGTTACATGAACTCGAATTCCACCACCGTCACTCTGAACTAAAGGCACCCGGTGAAAAATGGTGTGCTTGGGCTGAGAGGAAGAGCAACTACTTAAGAAAAAGCAGTTTGTTTAATGCATTGCAAGGAAAAATCAGAATGAACTTGAACTTTAGGAATATTCCAAGCAAATGTTTCACGAGATATTTTGCATATTGGGGGCGTTGAAAGAGTAGAAGCTGCTCTCTGTGAGGTCAGGACCATCCTTATTTTACACAGCCGTGCCCCCACAGAGCGGCAGGCCTGTTTCCTTGGAAGATGAGGTCTCAGGAGAGAAAGGCATCCTTTTCGCCCTGCAAGCGACCGCTGAAGCCACGGGCCGGAGAAGAGTGTGTAGGCAGGGGTGGAAGGAGAGGCAGACCAGCTGCACTGCCGACATCCCCACCACCCGTCCTGAAACCTGGCCTCGGAGCGGCTCTCTTGCTGCGAAGAGCAGCATCAGAAAACAGTTTGGTTTGGTGGCAGATAGGAGTGCATCCCCACGCTAAAACTCTGATCTTAAGGCCCACGGGCACTGCGGAAATGAAAAAGAACTCCCTTAAAATTAGACCACTGGTTGTTCTGAGATACAGGGAACGGTTCCTCTCCAACAGTTTCTCTGTTTTCTCTACCCCAGCCACAGCCGCTAAATAAACCACTAAACCAACCAGAGCTGAACAACCAATTAAAAACGGCTGCTCCGGGCCAGAAGCAGCTTTTCAATTATTTGTTTGTTTATACGCCTCCCCGACCCTGTGGTATTGCTTTATAAGGTATAATTTCTTGACAACAACCTCCCAGACCTCAAATTCTTAACAGTAAGTCAGTTGGAGAAGCAGAACTTCCCACAGCAGCTGGTGCATTGACGGCTGCTGTGAGCCCTGCGCTGGGGAAGAGGGTTTGGGACATCTCTTGGACCCGAGGAGCAGCTGAGGGTCATTTAGAATAAATCCTAGAATGTCTCAGGGCAGAAGGGACCTTAGAGATCATCTAACCCAACCTCCCTGCCCTGGGCAGGGATGCCCTTAACTAGACCAGGTTGCTCAAGGCCTCATCCAACCTGGCCTACTTTCTCGAAGGAAATATTTGCTCTGTGTCTGTTTAATGAGTGTTGCTGCAACCAACATCCCTTCTGGGTAAACCGGGACCATTCACACATGACGCCCAGGGGGGCCACAGTGGGTACGCACCTATAGGATGATGACACTCAGCGGACACTTGGTCTGTCACAAGGAGATGGTTGGACTAGATGATCTTAGAGGTCTTTTCCAACCTTAATGATGATTTGAACTCTAAAGGCGGCTTCTCCATTTCCACAGTTGGACCAAGCCAAGAGTATTTGCTTTCAGCCTAATCTTACCAGTAAGGCCACAAAGTTAGGGGTCCACCTCTCAGCGGTGGATATCAGACAAACTTCCAGCAGCTGCAGCCCAAAAAAGCCTTAGAGCTCCTCCAAGCCGTGGTTTTGGAGAAGAGGTGGCTTACGAGTCACTTCAGAGATGTCATGAAGCCCCAAGCAAAGTGTGCGGATATCACACCAGCAGTGAGACATCCCAAATCACGGCAGCTCCTCAAAAATCACATCAGAAAGCCAGAGCTGGGACCCAACGAGAGGGAACGACATTTCAGCCACCGCACACCTCCAGCTGGGCAAACGCTCACAGGGCTGCGCTGGGACCCAGGGCTGGGAACGGACCGAAGGTCCGACCGGGGATCCGGTGCGCTGCCGCACAAGGAGAGTTCATGCAGATCGAGGAAGCGCAGATGAGGAAAGCGCAGAAACAGGTTGTTGCACGTTGTGACTGTGCAACCGCGGCTTTATAAACACAGACAGCCCAGGAAAGGCGACGCAGAGCTGCAAAGTCCCCGACAGCCCTGAGCCAGGCTGATCAGTCACTCAGGGAATCAGAGGAAGAAGCTGTCTAGGTCTGAAGTACAATGTAAATTACTGTCAGCCTAAATGTTACCCTGCTGAGGGCTCACTGGCAGCAAAATGTGATTGTCCACCCTAGGTACTATGATCGATTGGCCAATACTTCCATTTTTAAATCATTTGTTCTGTAAAGCTAATTTCGAGCCAACATTTTTATGAAGCAGTGGTTGGCAGGGAAGCTCTCCTCTGAGCAAAGCTGGGACTCCAAACCAGGCTCTGTGACAGTTCACAGGCCACAAAAGCTGCTCTTTTTTAATTTTTTCTTTTGACACTTTACGTGTGTGTTCAAATAAAAAGCTTGAGCTGGTGCTATCTGAAGGGACTGGAGGTCCATAGACGTAACCTCCTTTTCATAATGTCTCAAGATGCTTCTACTGATCTGGAGTTGTAACAAGTTAATTATTGCCAGAGATTTTGGCAGGGATGTCCAGTTCAGGTTTCGGAGCTTCTGTGATTCCATTAATGGATTTCTTTTATGGGACATTAACTAATTTGGAACACAGTACAAGATGGGAGGAGGGAAAAAAAACACCCAACTGGCAGCATTATTTCAACTTCTGCGTCATAAGTTAATTTGATCATTATTTCTTTTTAAAGTTACAGCCGAAGCACTTTGGAAATTACTCATGAAACACCATTTCTCACTTCTATTTCTAGATTCTCTGCTGATGTAACCTCAGTGACTTCAAAGCATTTAACACTAACAGTGAATTTGGCCATGCAATGAACTGTAGAAAAAAACCCAGAGCCTCACATGGACACTTTGTTCTATTATTTGACCCTCGGGGCTCACATCCCTCAGGGCTGCACGCCCTCAGGGCTGCAGAATCCTGAATGAGAAACTTTTCCCAGAACTAATTTCTGAAATGCCTTCCCAGATGTCGTAAGCGAACTAGAGAAAACGATGTAGAACAAACCAATGTAGAGAGGTGAAACCACGGTTATTCTACTTAAGATAGAGCTTTCAATGACTAACCATCGAAATGAAAGGCTGCATCGACTGGGTGACCCATCGGCTGGGTGAGCCGTTCCACAAGGGGCTGTGCTGAGCACCGTATTTAGAATTTGTCACATAACCAGGGGACAGAGCAAAGAAGAGGCTTGAGAAACCGATAGCAAGTTGAGAAACCAAAGGAGATGGTTCTTCATACAACAGGTATCATACCTGTAAAGTTTCTTGTCAGAGGTGTGGACAGAAATCACATCAGGCTCAGGGGATATTCAAGCAGCTGGAGGCTGGGAAGGTCCCTGCGGGAAATTTCACCTCTGTTTCTCCAGTTCTCACACCTCCCCAGCGTGTGGCTGCTTCCAGAGGCAGGATACTGGGCTGGAGCGACCCTTGGTGTGAGGCAGAAGAGCATTTCTGATATTTTCAGGGGCAAACAGGCACTCCAGAAAAAAGGTTTTGAAAAAACAGAGAAATTAACTTAATAAAATCAGGATGGCATTCAAGAAGAGGTTGTCCTAGGTACTACTTACGCTTACATCGGAACGTCAACGGCAGAAACGCGTGCTAGATAAAACCTGTGAGGCAGAAGCTCTGCACAGAAGAATCTGAAGGGTTTAGTGCATCCCCGGGGGAACACGAATGAGCGGTGCCGTGCTGTCGTACCAAAGGCAAAAACCCTCCTGGGAGGCACCACCAGCAGAACAAGGCCAAGAGAAATCTGTCCGTCCCGCTGATGTGCCAGCACCCAACACCTCCGAGCCAGAGTCCTGGGCTCTGCCCTTGGGAAAGCTCTGGCCTGGCAGGAGGATCCAGAAGAGAATTGTGTGAATTACAACTCTACAAACTAACCTACAATGAAAAAATTTCAATGAGATTCTTTACCATAATGAAAAGAGAAGGGCAGAGATAATAACAGTCTCAAATATACAGGGAGCTGCGGGGGCCAAGGAACAGGACAAAAAGTTGCAGCTGGAAATACCAGGTTAAACAGCATTAAATAATATTACCAGTAAGCACTGGAGTAGATTGCCTGGGGAGTTTCCATCATTAGAGCCATAAGCATGAGCCTGACAAACACACAACGATTCAGCACAGTAAATCCTGCCTCCAGCAGGAAAAAGAACTACACAGCTGCTGTGGGCTCCCTGCAAACCTTCCAACACCCACGATCTCCCAAAGCCTCGTGCTGATCCTTTCTCTAAAAGCTTTCCAGGCACCACAACCTGCCATTTCCAGGGGTTGGTCCCTCACCACCTGCCGTTTCCAGGGGCAGGCATCTCTGCATCAAAAGCTTGGTCCAGTCAACTCACAGCTCACTCCAGTAATGAGGGGGGGCATCAAAACACCCAAAGCTAAGTACTTGTGCTATGCAAAACTTATGGAAATTAGCCTGCAGCTACAGATTGAGCACTTTCACCTTTGTAAAACTTCTGAAGATGGTAACATGGCAAGTGGGAACAGCCATTCACTAGTCAGCAGACCAAAACCAGGGCACAGAGAAACCCTCTACGTGCACACTCCACCTAAGGATGAAGGATATTTCGGTCTGGATGTGCCCCGCAGGGCATCTGACCCCACCTGAAGTGGTTCAGTCAGGAGCCCTGGCTAGAGTCGGTGTCTGAGCTCTGTCCATCAGCAGCAGAGCGAGGTCACAGAATCACAGAACATCAGGACTTGGAAGGGACCTCGAAAGATCATCTGGTCCAAGCCCCTGCCAGAGCAGGATTCCCTACAGTAGGTCCTTCCGAGCCGATTTCGGTCTCGACCTCTGTCCCTGGGTCACACAGTGATCCGCTGTTCCTTATTTTCACCAGGCTTCTCACTTAAGTGCCTCAGTCACAAGCATTAAGTTAGGCTGGATGTACCCAGACCTTCGTGACTTCTCCTTGGCTCAGAGCCTAGAGTTTTCAAGACTCTGACATTATTCTAGCACAATAAAAAATAATAACTAAACCACCTGTTCTAGGGACCATCTGTCTCAGGGGTGCAGTACAAAATATGATTAATGTAGGACTGGAAAGGACATTCCAGCCGACTGCACCGTGAGAATCGTTAAGACCATTTTATGAGCCTAACAAAATTCATTCTTAAATTATATATATTACTTAATCTCTGCTGCTTTGGTTGCGTAGCTGTTCCACAGCCTCCTTTCTCATTCTCAGCTGGGCTTTTTTGTGCCAAGTCTGTCCTGTAATTCCTCTGCCGCCCTGGGGCCTGCCCTGCAGCGTATTTATGGAGTTGATCTTACCTCCCTCAGCTGGAAACAGCTGGACTCACTCTTGGCTCTTCTTGCTAAGAGTTTTAAGAAAGAAGCCAGCCACTGAAAAGGCTGCGGGTCTTTATCTCTTGGTCTTAGTTGTGTCACCTTGCAGGCAAGTTATGGTGACATCTGGAGGTGACACTTGATCGCACCCAACGTCCAGCAGCCAGCAGGCCTGCCCTGCCCGCTGCCCATCTCCACCCCACAGGAGATACATCACAGGCTGGTTCGTGAGCTGCTCAACTGAAATAAGCCAAAAATGAACATAAAAGCAAGAGAATTCTTTTCACTGGCTGGCGCGGTGTGCAGAGCGTGGCGCAGGGGGTGACCGAGCGCTGCACAGGCACAAAGGCTGAGCGCC
This sequence comes from Apaloderma vittatum, assembly GCF_000703405.1. Lineage (NCBI taxonomy): Eukaryota > Metazoa > Chordata > Aves > Trogoniformes > Trogonidae > Apaloderma > Apaloderma vittatum. The sequence continues at coordinate 50,409 of NW_009732293.1, read as the reverse complement.
AGGAGAAACATCTCCAGTTGGACGGAGCTGAATTCTTCAGAGGGAAACCAGAGCCTGGGATGTGTTAGCGGGTCCATTACCCAGACACTACCACGGTTTGCATGTTTCAATCCACCCAGTAGGAGCCAAAGTGAGTGTAATAGAAAGCAAATTATAGACAGACCAGCAAAGAGATGAAGGTTAAAGATAACTGTTGTAGATCGATCCAGGTAATGACTTGGAAATAGAAGTTTAGAGACACATGAACAATTTTCTGCACAAAACCAGTGTTGAATTTCATAGTTGAATACTGGAGATGACACGTGGCCCTTTCTGCAGGGGAGCTGACTGCTGGTGAGAGCACAGAGCACTCTGAGCCTGGGCTGGCTCCCGCGGGTGACACAGTCACCGCAGGGTCATTTCGCCCCTTCCCCAGTTTGCTCTCGAGCTGTTCCTGGGCCTGATCTACACCTTGTGCTGGGACTGAGGCTGCGTTCCAGCGGTGTTCCCGTCTCCCCATTTGGCTGGTCCTGCCTCTCTTGCAGCCCTTCTGGCATAAGGAGCTGGGTCTGGCGTGGTGGGGACGGCACTCTGTCCTGGGATGAACTGCAAGCGCAGGCTGGGAGGCAACTGAGGGAAGGGAATCACAGAGGTGAAGGCTCGAGCCTGTGCCCATCCAAAGCTTCCCTGGGTTCATGCTGTAGCAACGCAAGAGGGAGAGGTGCTCTGCCTTGAGTACAGAGCCCGTGGGGCTCCTCCAAGCTGTGACGGACAGCTGCGATTTCAGTCACCTCTCTGAGGCTGACTGAAGTCCTCCCCACCGCCAAGAAACTTCAAGCCAGTTCTGATCCAAGGGAGCGGACTCGGGCTGAGCTGCCTCAGTCCCCTGCAGTGGGAGCAGAGCGCGGGGCTGACGGTAGGTGGGATGGAGAGAACTGATTCAGCGTCTGTGTCCTGGGCCCTCTCCTAGGGAGAAGAGCTGAAAGCAGCTCCTTGGATCACTCTCGCCAGTCTAACATCACGGGCTCTCCTCTGCTCTCTTGCGCTTTTGCCATCACAGGGCTAATACACTAAACCCCAATTTCCAGCTGGTAGAAAAATTCACAGTTTCTGTTTCTTCACTGAGTTTGTCACGGTGTGGTGTAAGCTTTACATTAAAAAGTGCTCTCGGAGCTGTCTGGCACTGGCAAAGCAGCCCAAGGCTCTGATTTACTGGTGGAGCGCGTTGGGTTCATCAGGAGCAGGGATTTTGCAGCACCAAGTCTCCGCCACGCACATTATTTTGTCTCTACCAAAAGGGCCTCTACAAAACACAGCAGCCAGCTGGTAAAAGGCCACACCATGCAGAAAAGGCTTTTTTTTTTTTTTTTTCCTGCTAGCATTTTTTCTGACGTGCAGTTAATTGATTGCCAATTAACTTGAAAACCTGGTCACTCCCTGCACATTAAGAGCAGAATACAAATGTGTGCACTCTGCCCTGGAGAGACGGGAACGTTCCCTGCCTGGAACAAAAGTTTGGGGGAGGAGCCTGCTCAAACCAACCTTTACAAATGTGCCGTTAACCATCTTGAGTTAATTGCTTACAAATTAACTCAAGGTCAAAACCCTGCACCTGAAGGCCTTAAAACAATTTTTTTGAACTTTATTCTCAACTGCCTGGGGGTGAAGGAAGGTAAGATGCGACGTCACCATCAAGACAGGCAGAGAAGTGCATCTTCTCTCCAGCCAGCCACGGGATCCTTTGGGCCGATTCTCTCCTTGTACCCGAACCCGAGTGCCCTCTTTCGCCCCTTCCCTCGGTGGTTTACGCTGACAAGAGGCAGCCACGCGTGCTGGGTGGCCTCACCTTGCAGCATTGCCAGATAGACAGAGCAGCTCCTTCAGGTGGGATTGTGGGCGTGCTGTGAGCTTTTCTCTTCCCACGACGAAAACGGTGTGAAGAAATAATGTGGGCAAAGGTAGGATGGCAATAACAATAGTGCTACTATGCCTGCAGGGCCTGCCGAGTTTTAGAGACATATATAGACTCACAGAATCATGAAGGTTGGAAAGGACCTTCAAGATTATCAAGTCCAACCTACAGCCCTACCTCACCCTAATGCTAAAGCACCTGCGCATCGCGGTTTTGCCTTGTTTCTGAATCCTAGGGTATTGAAAACACCTCTGCAGAGTTCATAAATTTTTAAGAAACCCTGCGTCAGTAAGGACGCGATGCATTTACTTCCCTAGGCAAGCAAGTGAGGGAGGCCTCTTCACGATGCCTCCGGAGGAGGGAGCGCCTTGGGACACTCCAGGCTGTGCCCTGAGGATGCTGCACTGCCCCTTCAGCATACTTCAGTCAGAAATTCAACGTGGCTCTGCAAACCATTTACAACAACTTCTCAAACTGCTCATCAGAGGTTTAAGAACCACTGCTTTGGAGACATCTTCAGCCTTCCCTAACCCAGGATCTCAGCACTACTGAGCAGGACTGGAGGAAGCAGAAAAAAAGCCAGTATATCGGGCTCCTTGCACTTCACATACTGTGGAACTATTTATGCATTCTTGAGATCAACTTGCCCGCATTGCCAAGTCAATAACAACCAGTGAGACTCGAGAGTTAAAAAAGTTTTCTTCCATCACCAGCAACATCACAGGTGGAGGAATGAGAAAGGAACAGATTTGCGAGTAACACATTTGGCAAGCAACAGATACATGCCTTGGCTGAGCTAAACAGTGGCTGTTATTTGACCAGTGGTAGGGTTGAAAACAACTTTAACGTTACCGCATTTGAACAAAAACGTCCAAATGGTTCCAGTAATACATCCAAGAGATAAGAGAAACGGGGCCAAGTCTTCTCACGAGAGACAACAGCGCTCTGCAGAAAACTAAATCGGATAAAATTAGCTGTGAACATAACAGTAAACAAAGTTTACCTCAGCTGTCCTGTTGCTTAACGTTGTTTAAAAGTCTGTCTAGGAGCACGGCAGCTGGACCAGCACCCCGCTGCACGGGGAGAACCCCTTTCATCCCCAGCCACAGAGATCTGAATCCAAGAGTGGTCAGACACGGGCACAGGCTGCCCAGGGAGGGGGTTGAGTCCCCAGCCCTGGCGGGGCCTAAAGGCCATTGAGATGTGGGGTTGGGGGAGATGGTTTAGGGCTGAGCTTTGTGGAGCAGGGTTAGTGGTTGGACTCGATGATCCTAAGGGGCTTTTCCAACCTGTGATTCCATGATTCTGTGACTCTGTGACTCTATGATTCTATGAAGACGACTGACCCCAAGAAAGCAGATCACGATACCGGTCACCAACGCCCACAGCAGCCCGGTCCCTGGGTGACGAGGTGACACCTCTGAGCCCCGGGGAGACGGCAGCCGCTCTTCGAGGCAACTGCTGCCACGGAAACGAGCGGGTCCCCTCACCTCCACCCTAACAGCTCCCCGGAGCGACGATTTGCCTCCAGCTGTGCCCTTCTGCCACCAGAATACGGCTTCCAGAGAGAGCAGAGGAAACCTGATCAAATTATGCTGCTCGAGCGTGACGGCTTGGGTTTGCTGACAGCTTGCAGGTGGTGCAAGGAGGATGAGGAGGGCAGGCAAGGGAGGAGGCTCAGGAGGAGGAAGGTGTATCTGCACAGTCCCTAACTGTTGTGTTGAGGGCTTCTTCAATGAGAAGAGCTATTCTTGTAAAGAGTTTGTTTAATTTGCAGGTGTAACACATTTTGAAGACCCTATTGGGTCAGGATTTTTTTAACAAATAAAGCCTGATTCACACCTGTTTTGTTTCGGGTTGGGATTTTTCTTCCACAAGAATAATCAGACATAAAATTGTTGGTCGTGGGCGGGGAGACAACTTACAATGGAAACGATTTTCAGAAGTTTCTGAGATAGCCAGTTTAGAAAAGAGAAAAAAAAACCCCACACAACAGCATGAAAACACAAAAGAGAAGCATTCGATTTCACATGGCTCCAAATGAAATGTTTCATTTGGGGTCTCAGCTTTTCAATACTCTTTTTACAAATTCAGAGACTATTCTGAACAGAAATAGAAAATCGGAACTTCCTGGTTTGCAAATATTGTAACTTCTTCCTTCTTTTATATTTCATTCTTGGGGATTTTTTTAACCAGATGACCCAGTAACTTTTTAGTTGACAGTATTATTTAAAATGCCTTGCTCAACCAGGGGAAAATCTAAATCATCTACCTCTAAAATCATCTACCTCTAAAAACAAAGTCATGTCTCAATCTTTCCCTTGCAAGATGTGCCTCAGTCTCCTACAGCCTGTCTTTGGGCACTCTCTCCAGTCATCCTCCGGGTCCATGCGGACTCACAGCAGAGCTCACCCCTTCTTTTCTGCGATGTTGGGAATCCAGCCTGCCCACCCCTGTGTGTGAGGAGAGGTGGCCTTCCAGTCCCTCTGCACTATTTACAGAGCAGATGTCCTCGGCTCTTCACTCCTTTCACACCCAGGAGAAAGAAACGGGTCTGCTTTAGGAGGAGGTAACCATGCCCGGGAAGACCTTACATCTCCGCACTGACCACACAGCTGGCTGCCACAGGACAGCTCTGCGGGTCCCTCTGCCCACCCATCGAGCTGGCCAGACACAAGGCAGCTCCCGCACAGAAGCCCTTTACAGCCGTTATCCCAGCAAGCGGACAAAACCCGGTGGAGCACAGTTCTGAGCGAGGCATCGCGCTCGTCCGGCCACGCGGTTTTCACATCAGAGCACCCAGCAGCTCAGATCTGTTTGACCACACTGCTGGGGCACGGATTCACCTGAAAACCTTGTGGCACAACGTGTTACGTAGAGGAAAAGGTGCACATCGCTTAAAGAAATGAAAGATAAAATGTAAAAGTCTTTACAATGCCAACTCCCATCGATTCCTCCTTCCCCTTCCCATACTTGACATAATAAATTGCCATTTCCAGAGGATGTGTACTTAAAGATCTCGAAGAACACTGATTTCGGTATACAGTGAATGTTAATCTATTCCTTCCCTAACGCATTGGTGTCTGTGAATTTTAAATGAACTGTATTAAATATTGATTTCCTATAGTTCTAACCGTGCCTGAAGGTTGGTATGTCCTGAGGTGCTTCATAAATGTGACAGCCCCTTCCCCACACCCGCAGTGCCTTCTCTCCGTCAGGCGCAGGGACGCGAGCGGGCTCCAGCAGCACGAGGGTCTCTCAGGGAATTCAAGGTGTCCCGGTTTCTAACCCATAATTGCCACCTCCTCAAGTGGTTCAGCTCACTCAGCTGCTCCACAAACTATTTCCCCCTGTACAATGAGAATACAACTGACGAGTTAGACATAACTTCTGTTTGCAGAGTTGCTCGAGTCAACAGCAAAGGGTAGTGAATCTTATTCCAGGATATTTCACATTGTGAGCAGAGTAATTTTTCTAGAATAAAGTCCTGAACAGTCTACATATAAGCTCAGCATTTAGTGCAGACCACCCTCTGCCAGAGCTACGGCGGTCAAATGCCCCGAACAACGAGGACGTGGCACTCCAGGTGCCTATAAATGGGCAGCGAATGTCTTATCGCCCAAGAAGTTACTCTCCAAGAGGCTCTAATCTAATGAAAGTGGAGGCAGAACGAGACGTTGCACTTTATTTATTGACTTACATATAAGCTCAGCATTTAGTGCAGACCACCCTCTGCCAGAGCTACGGCGGTCAAATGCCCCGAACAACGAGGACGTGGCACTCCAGGTGCCTATAAATGGGCAGCGAATGTCTTATCGCCCAAGAAGTTACTCTCCAAGAGGCTCTAATCTAATGAAAGTGGAGGCAGAACGAGACGTTGCACTTTATTTATTGACTAATTTCAGCCTCTTTCTGTGACCATTACCCGAACTGTTCCTTCCTTTAAATCAATTGAAATTGCTCTCTCCTTGCAAACTGGAACCAGCGCAATTCGCTTCTCCTATTCATCTAGCTTTCAAGATTAAAAAAGAAAAATGAGAACGTAAAGCAAGAAAAAAAAAGAAAACCTGGGGGGAAAACTGTAAGGGTTTTATTTGTGCACATGTAGGAAATAATCTCCCTTCGGTTTAAACCCTGAGAGTCACCCTGCTGCGTGCAGAGGAGCAGCTGTCTCCAGCTCACGCCCCGGCTCCTGCGAGCAGAGCGCACAGAAGCAGCGCACGGCCAGAGACGGGACTTGCCGTGAGCCCGTGTGCGCTGCCGCGGGGAGAGCTGCTCTAGCTGGAAAGTCACTTCCCCCTTGTTCTTCCCTGCACGAAAACTAAATTGAAAACGATGCCTGAGGAAGAAGTTCTGCTGCTGAAAAGTTATTGTCACCTTCAAAGGGAGAAGGGAGGAAGTGGAGAACGTGCTGCTCCTCTGGCTCACGGTGAGAGTCCGTCTATTCCGACAATACGGCACAAGTTCTGGAAGGCTCATGTCATCAGGGAAATCAGAATTGGCATTTGTTGGCTGGGAACGGAAGTAGAACTCTTCCTGAAGGCCTGCTCTCTCAGCCTAACGCAGGCAAGAGAACTTCCCCACCTACTGCCCATGCAGAGAAGCCACTTGGACTTGTGGCCACCAGGAGAGTCACCACCACTCAAGCTGCGACTCAGAAAAGGTGCTTTTCAATTCTGCGACATGTGGAGCCCACCCTGCTTGTTTCCCATTGTGGGCATCCACTAGGATTTGCAGGGAGATCTCTAACTTTCTGGCCCGCCACCCCTTTGCATCAACCTAAAGGTACATCTAGAACTAGAAGCCACTTGGACTTGTGGCCACCAGGAGAGTCACCACCACTCAAGCTGCGACTCAGAAAAGGTGCTTTTCAATTCTGCGACATGTGGAGCCCACCCTGCTTGTTTCCCATTGTGGGCATCCACTAGGATTTGCAGGGAGATCTCTAACTTTCTGGCCCGCCACCCCTTTGCATCAACCTAAAGGTACATCTAGAACTTCTCTAGAACGTTTCAGGCTGCTCTCAACTTTCCTCTTCCA
>NW_009732293.1:41649-43455 GCF_000703405.1 Apaloderma vittatum | reverse complement strand
CAGCTCCTCGGGCAGGGACCGAGATCACTGATTTCTGGGATTACTGGTGGCTGATATTCATGGCAGGAGAAAGGAGTGACCATAAAACATAGAGATGGCTTTGTCAGGTAGCTTTTGTCAGATTTACAGCAGCATGTGCTCTGCTTCCCCGGCGCACGCAGCACAGAGTGTGCCCCCTCAGAGCGCCTGACATAGATCAGCGCACAAAACACCTTCTTTGTGAGAGCAGGGCAAAAAACATCTAAGCACAGGGAAGCACTGAAACGGAGCATAATTTCCCAACCCGTTCTTCCAGGCACCGGCACAGGCCATGATGTAGCTCCCAGGAAAAGCTGTTCTAAACGACAGGCAAGCTGTGTATGCTCAGGCTGCCCGTCAGCTGAGATGCTGCCCCTCCTGGCGCCGCGGCTCTACAAAAGGCTGGCAACGCGAGGGGCCACCCGGAGCCGCAGGCACAACCCGCAGCCCCTCGCGCCGTCCGACGGCAAAGCCTCTCGCCTTAGCCCAGGCCACAACGCTGGGTTCAGAACAAATCTGCTGCGCAGAGCTTCATCTAGCTCCATATTTACCATCAATTAGCTCAAATTCCCACACAGATTTGGGAAAAAATCATTTTTCACTGTTAGAATCGCAGGCAGGGGAAGAGTTGGAAGTGAAGCATCACCATTCATACAAACTAGAAAGAATTCATTTCGTCAATTTTCTTTAAAAAATAGCCCAGTTAAAGTGGATTATTCCGAATTTTTATTTAAAAAAACCTTGGATTTTAGGCTGTCTCTAAAGCAAATCATGCGCTTGTTCCTGGCAGGCTGCCAAGGCTAAATTAGCTTGATACATTTAATGCAACTGCAAGCTAATAGGCAGTCTGGTCTTCTGTCGAACCTATGCAATCTTTTAAATGTTTAATCAAGAAGCAAAATTAGGACTTCAAAACCCATTGCTTCCAGCATTGTTCTCCTTCTAAGTAAGCAAGTAAAAATTTAAAAACCCCTCTGCCAGGGCAGCACTTTCTGTCACGCTGAAGGCGTCTTTCTTTGGTCAACAGGATCCAGCCGTGGAAAATCAAACAAGAGCGAGGGAGGTAAAACTATGTCGGCAGCTGCGGATGACGGGTCCAGGAGGAGAGAGCAGCAAAGCTCCTGTTGTCTGTCTGTCTGTCCGTACACAAGCACGCACCCACACACGCAGCTCTGCCCGCCTGCGGCACGGCTCAGCGCTACCTGCTCCCCAGCCCAAAGCCGCCGCGTCCTGCCGGAGCCAAGCCCTGGCGTTCCCACCCGGAACAACATTTCCCCCCTCCTGCTGTGAGTTGTCCCCACACTATTACAATGTCGGGCTTCCAGGACCGCGCTGTGGCAGTTATACACCTCCAAGAGCCCAGCACGGGCAACGTCAGAGCCCACAGACACTGCCCTGCCCTCACCCTCTGGCCCTGCTCGGGATTTTTCTCAGCTACGAGTCATCGTTGCAGTATTTTCCCTCTCACACGTGACAAGAAGAGTCTTGCTTCCTCCAGCAACAATATAAAAGCAGTGACACAGAGAGTGTTACACTCCTGATCCTCCTCTAACTCGTTTCAAACATTTGCTGAAGCCCAAGGGAAGTTTTGTCGTTTTAGAAAACACAGTAACTACACGCGAGGCTGGGTACATCCCATGTGGAACCCCAAGAGAGCAGCATAAATGTCTCCTGGTCATCTCTCAAAGAGAAAACACAGTGATATCTCCTAGTAAAACCACAAGCAGAGGAACAATATACATCCAATAAACTACATCTGGACTACTGTGGGTAAGGCTTGAGTAAGAG
>NW_009732293.1:39116-41618 GCF_000703405.1 Apaloderma vittatum | reverse complement strand
AGAAGCAGGCGGGCAAGAGGCCTGCGGGGGTCTCTCAGGACGTGGTCCCAGCCAGATCTTGGGCTTCGAGGCAACCACAAGGCTTTGGCACCCACCTGCAAACCAGTCCCTGCTCCTCACTCAGGGGTGCAATGGCCATCTCGGCAGCGTGCTGTGCAGGCTCCCTTACCCAAAGTTCTCAGAACGCGAGAGGAAAAGCAGCATCTTCACCCGTTACGATGCTTCGGGAACCCGCCAGCAAACAGGTTGGGCTCTCCCGGCCCCGAGGTGAGTAACTCCGTGGCTACAGGCACAGCTGGGAAAGGCAAGACAGAAACCACCCCCACCACGGAGCAGCGATGAAATGTGGCTTTGGACTGTCGTCTCCTCCTGCCGTCATGCCCCCCCGGCAGAGAGCTGCCACACGGCCCTTTCTTTAACCCAGGGATGCTCCTCCCTTTTTAAACAGCAGCATGCTCCCAAGGCTGTACCTCGGGGAGACACGAAACCACGCACGAACACACCCTTGGGAAGGGTTCACGAGAGCTTTACTGACACCAGCTCCGGGAGGCACTTACAGAGAAGGACACTATCTCCCGAGATCTCTCACAAACACGACGCCAGGCAGCCTTCGGGAGGCAAACGCTCTCCTCCTTTTTCACAAGGGGTAAAAAATCCCCAAATCCTGCACTGTCACAGCTCAGTGTTTCCTCCAGCATCACGTCCCATTAAAGCGGCATTACCCTGCCGGGAAGGTGCTGGAGATGAACGTTCATGCCGTAGATCTGGATCCCACAAGCACCGGCGGCACAAGGACCAGGCACAGAGCTCTCGCATGGAAAGAGGCACAAAACTTCCTTCTCTGAGATCAAGCACCGGGTTTTCCATTCAGGAAACACCTCGTGCCCTCGCTTTGCAAACAGTCAGGTCTGAATTAGCAGTGGGAAGTAAACTCCAAAAACTACCAGAATTTCCTGTGATGACTGAGTTCACAAGAGGACTGAATTTACATCAAATAGGTAAAGAAATTCATCCCTTAAACAAAATTCTGGATTCTTTCACCTGGCAGGGAGGGAAAAAAATTGGTACCCAGAGCTGATTCGATAGGACCATCTGCCCTGGCTAATATGACACTGGCAAAGTGGGATTCCTCACAGTTAATTTGGTTTTATTTATCATGGCAGCTGAAACGAAATGTGTCAATAAAATCTTGCCACATTTAGCAGGAATAATGTCATAAAGAGCAGGCACTTTGACAATCTACGGAAAATCCTTTTAACTCCAGGGCAGACTTGAGTATTATGTATCATCCCAACAGCATCTGCAGAAGTTGTATTATGGCTATAATTTCAGAGAAAATACAACTAACAGTGAAGGGAATTGTTTCATGCCAGAAGGCAAATAGATTTTCTGAGTCTCACAGCACACCTCCACAGTTCTGAGTAGCTTGTGTCAGAAAACAACTTTAGACTCTGCGTAAGTCATAGAGGATCTGCTTGTCTTTGCTTTATTTCAGTTTTCTCCGATTTCACTTGGGCATTGCCTATTTCCTGCTTCACCACTTACAGTTTCCACTGACTGCAAGGAAACTTTTCCTCCTTAAAGTGGGAGAAGAGCTCATTCACCGGGCCTCCAAATGCTGTGTTGGACACTGGGGAGGACAGTACCAGGACAGGTCAGGCTAGCAGGGGTTTGCTGCAAACCCCCGGAGCCTCGAAGTTCCACCTCGCAGGAAAAGCTCACGTGAAAGCCAGGGCTCAGCCCATGCTTCCCAACAAGCACCACACAAAACGTGCAGGTTTTAACGAGACAAAAGAGTTTATCCACGCCTTTTTGGAAATGATGTGCAGAGAAACAAAGGGTGCGATTCACCCCGCTCAGCATTAGGCAGCGAATTGTTCAATGTCTCCATCCACCCGTCCTCCACCACCGCCCCCTCAGGGCGAAGGGGGAGCTCCAGGCAGCAGCTCCTCTCCAGGTGTCTCAGACGGATCGCCGGCTACGGGCTGCACCCTGAGGCACGCGTGTCTCTCCTGACTAGAGAGGAGCTGAAATTATTGTCTTCGACATCTGCTCAGCATCTAGATCTAAGGTGACTCCAGCTCGGAGCAGCTTGCTCCTGGGCCTATTGCAGGCCAACGCAAGAGCCGAGGTTTGAGCTCTTTCTCCAGCCCCGCGTGCCTCAAAGGTGACGGCAGCCGTCCTCCACAGGCAGCAAGACCAACCCCTTCGCTGCTGGGTCGCGGTGACTCAGCAGTGGGGGACGTGCCAAACCCTCCTTAAAGGTCAGTAAGTTCCTCTGCCAAGGCTGCAAACAGCAGCTTGGCCCTTTCATCTGTCAGGACTGTTTTATATCATCTGTCAACTGCTGGCATCCCATCCTAAAATAACTCACTTCATCTCTGCTTCCAGCCTCGCAGCCCATCAAGCTGTTCCTACCCTGTCACCTCCTATTCCCCTGTGTCACATCATGGGCTTGGTATGACATGACAGCCCGAGACGCACCGAGCCAGGGAAGCCGTA